>NC_089765.1:41444409-41594409 GCF_040412425.1 Macrobrachium rosenbergii | reverse complement strand
ATTGTTACTACACAATCATGGACATAATTTAAGGTAAATCTGCTTCAATGTAAAGCTGAATTGTGATGTCACGTACTACAAAAATGAAGTTGTACCTTACTAATCATGGAGAAGCCTAAGACCAAATTTTAAAGTGCACAATCTAGGCTATCTCTTCTCGTCAGTAACAGAAAACTGACGTTTTCATCACTTACCGTATCAGGATTTTAAAAATACCACAGATATAAGTTTCTGTCGAGCCGAATTGCAGTTAACGTGAAGTTATGTAATTACAGCCTTCTTCGGGTGGGTTCAACCAACGTGCGTGTTTGTGTATCTTATTGTCAATGTCACCGTGACAGTGCCATTCACTATTTCTGGCCCAAGCTTAAGCTCTGTAATTGACCAATGCTTCTTAACTTTTCATCGATTTTTAACTCCTAAAACACTGAAAATTTAACTTAGATCGTTTCATATTTCAAATTATACAGTCTGGAACCTAATTATTTTTTAATCAACACAACTCTGTTATTTTTATTAAACCCTAGTCAGGTGTGAACGAATCGGAGAAAGCAAATCAGTGATGCGTGAAGCTTTGCCTGTGCACCGGCTCACTCTCAATAGGCCCCTTTATCGTAGTTATTATTATTATTTTTTTTAATCAGTAGTGACTTACTTAAAATGTGTAAAAATGGTATGTGTTCAGAGACAGTGAGGGCCGTTGTAGTAACACAGGTTCCACTATCGTCAGTTATAAGGTCCATGGACTACCCCTTGAACCTTTGACAAACACACTTGCCTAGGAATTAGTTTGCGAAACTTTTACGTGTGTCACAAATATTAGAAATATCTACAATCTAGTCATTGGATGTTCTTTTCCGACAGAAATTGCAAATTTATTATAAGATTTGAGAAATTGCAAATTTATTATAAATTTGAAATTAAAACAATAAAACAAACTGTGTCTGTGTAGGCACCTTGCTCTTCTGTCCATTTCTGTTAAGCTCCCCGTCCTTTTTTATCACACGTCCAAGCAATCTGAGTTTATTTTCTAGTATCTGGAGACCACTTCAATATTAATTTGAACTTCCCGTGCAATCAGCCAATAATTTTAGTAATCTGTAGTCACACTGCCTCAATATCTCCTCATGTTTAAAAGTAGTCGTGCCTTGGATGCACAAAGTATAGACCGTTTATTAGTGGGGTTTAACCTTTGGTCTAGCAGTTTCTTTTACCCTTCATCCAGACTGTTGCTATTTTTTTTTCCCACTGCCCTTTCCATGCTAGCTCTACAATCCAGAGCGTTCTAAGGTAACAAAAATGTTTTGCCAGACTTTCCACCACATCACCTATTTATATTTCGCAATCTCGAGCATTTTCCGTGACACAGTCTTATGCTAGCACTATACAGTACTAAATGCACCGCTACTTATCTGCAGCATACGCGCAGCCACTTTCTCAAAAATTATCTTTCCAGTTATTCCTTTCTGGTCTCCGCTGGCTTGGCTTTGCTCACATTAACGTAAATATTCAGATAATTTTCATGAATTCCCCTGACATAACTGACAATGTCCTTACATCTTGTAATATGATAGGGTATCATGCCTAAATATGTACTTCTGGGGTCGTCGGCTTTCATTTTCATCATAACCAGTCAATTCCTCATCTTATTTGTTTAAATATCTGTCAAAACTCTACAAAATTAATGAAACAAATTAATTTTCTTTTATGTCATGGCACGAGACAAAAAATGATCACACGTCTGATAAAATAAAGGCATATTATCTAAAATTGCACGTAACATGCGACGTAATGATGATGAAAACCTAACCTGCAGTCTCTGACAAATTTTTTCTCCCATATGCATCTGATATTACACCAGATGAAATAAAAAAAAACACTTCAGGTTTATGGGTAATTGAGCAAAGATATAGCTCTAAGAGGAAATGATGGAATAAAATGCAAGCTATGCAACTGTGTCGGCATCATTTGATTGGCAAAACTTGAGAAGTCTAACTTTTCTGAAGTTCTGCAAAATATTTTAAGTAAAAAGGAAGATATTTAAAAAAGGCAATATGTCTCGTATCAACACCTTTAAAATGAGAGGAAATGTTTTGCTACTACAGCGCATTAATATTTGGAATCAACTCTTGTGAAAACTGGTTCACTCACCATGGATCTGAATCATAAGTCCCTCAAACTTAAGATCTACTAAGAATCACGGAGAACTTGGCTAAAGAAAGACAAAACAAACATATCAGCCACAAAAACTGAGTTGTAATAGTAGTAATAATCAGAATTTCTTTTAAAATGCCTACCTTGCTCGTTCTAGTCTGCCTTTGGTTGTGCTTATGTATATTTTCTCTGTGGTACTATACGTATTTTTGTAGTCTCCTACTTAGGTAACGTTTTGACAAATTTATATTTTCAAGTACGTACCCGGAAGACCCAGCACTGCAGTGCCACTCTCTCTCTCTCTCTCTTTTATTTGCCTTCAACCGAGGTCTGATAGCAATCATCCTGAGTATTCGTACGAGATGAAAGCTCCATCCTCTGCTGTTGATATAGCATTTTCTCTTCCCTCTCGGACTCTCCGCTAAATCTACCAGTTAACTCTCCATGGAAATCAGATCAGCGGCAAAAAAAAAAAAAAAAAAAAATACAAGAAAGAAAAACCTGAACAATAAGAAAATAATTAGTTGGGTCTTCTTGAACTACTACATAATGTCTGTGACAGGAACGCGTCAAGAACCCACCCTTGTGGTTTGCCCCATGGTCCAAGTAAGGATGGTTATGGCCAGAGAAAAGCGGCATCCGACAAAATGAAGACACCCTTAACCAAAGAGCGGGTCGTGACCTGGTCTCAGATCAGGGAACAGCAGTAGCAATGTACAACATAACTACTTAGACATCCTCGGCTGCCCTTAATATGTGATTAGGGCCTGGGAACATGCATAGGTATTAGGGACTTTATAGTGCCACAGTGAGAGTTCCATAACTTTCCATGTGATCCCAAGTGAGAAATTTGTGCCGAGACTGAGGGGACTAAAACAAGTGACTGGAATGACAAAACCGATTGAAATCTGCCTCATTTGTCGGGTGTTTTATATAGTTGTGTTCTGGCTTCCTCTTTCTCAGTGCACATTAGGATCTTGATAGTAAAAATATTAGTACCTAAATGATTCTTTTTTTGTTCATAAATATACTTTCCAGAAATGAATGAGTCATTTGTGAAAATAAAAAAGAAATTTTTGTACTTTAAATTAAGCTGCAGCGTATTGTTATAAATTCAGCTTGAGGATAAGCGATGTCTTTATTAAAACAGTACAAACATAAAGGGAAAAATTTTCCTATCCAAAAACTGAAGCGTAATCACGTGCGAATGGAGCTACCTTTGATTACGTAGTCAATTTTTACGTCAAAATTTTTAAAAATCCAGATATGATTTATAACCAAGGGTTTTTATATGATGGTTATTTGTTCCCTCTTTTTTTGGCATAATTTTCTTTTATTTTTCCTCATGGACGCTTTTCACTATTTCTTGATTTTTTTAATATCTCACTTCGTAACAAATTTGTTGGTTCACTACAATTACCCAAGTCAGATTTTGAAAATAAATCCAGTAAGTACTCCTTTACTCTTTATCTCGTCCAGTATAGTCGTCAACTCCGACTCAGTCTGTTTCAAGGAAATGTAGGCTATAGTATTTGTCTTCGATCGCTGGATCTTGGATGCGTGCAGTTGCTCTGCAGACGGTATAAATTGAAGTCCTTTGTTAACAGACGTACATGGGACCCAGCAAACTATTCAAATAAAAGGTTTAAACTAAGTTCTTGGGTTGCATTCCAGTGATATTATCACTGCTAAGTCAAATTGATTTCAGCAGAGAATTTTGCTACTCTTGTTGTTAAGTTCTCAGACAGCTTACATACCAGACTTCCAGGTAAACACCTAAGATGTGGCATTTCCTCTTAACAGGAAGAATGCACCATGCAGCCAATTATGGCGCAATCATAATCATGGATGTTTGGATTCTTCAGTTTTAAAGGGGAATTACTTGTGCAGTTGTGTCATGAGTGATTTGTTTACTACAGCTATGGTTAATTACTTCCAGAATTGAATTCCTTAATGATAAAACCACCATTATGGTAAAATTTAAAACACGAGGCTGATTTATAGTGAAGTTTTGTTGCACTGGACATAATATACTGTAATGGCAGATACAAATTCTCACATGCTTTGTAATTGTTCGAATATATTTGTGAAAATTTGTTTCTTTGTGCAAGTGTTTTCAGGAATTGCAAGATTTAAATATTTCAAAGGGCGATGTAGCCGTCACGAATAATCTTATATTTAGCCACGTGATTTGCTCCGAGAACAGATCATGTATCATGGCATTGGCACAGGGAAATACACCCACTTCTAAGACTTCAGGTGGCAGAACAGTGTCCCAACCACTTCCCTACAGCTCTTTTCGTATAATGCAGATTTAGGGACTAATACGGTCTATTCTGCCCTTCAGTGCAAGAAGCCATACAGCAATAGATGTACTTTGAACTCCTTCAGCTCTATCAAACCCACATTTACGTATTCACAACATATACAGGTTTATAGAAAAATCTAAAAACTACCACCCAAGGGGGAAAATCCAAAAGCACATCATTAGACCACAAATCTGGAATGAAATCACCTTACACATGTACCCATATGGCAAATAAAAATCAATTTGACTGAAAACTTTATTCATTAGTAACAACTGTACAATGTAGTCATTACCATATAAGGAAAGCCTCAGGCTTGACGGTATGGGAGGAAAATAAAATCCCCATACCGACATGAACGAAAATCTAAGGAAATTATCTTTACTAATCTAAATGGTTGTTACCCACTAATGACAATTAACTTAACCGTATTTCATTTACCTCTACTGTAAATGCCATAGATGCATTAGAAAATGGAAAAGAAAAACTATAAGCAAGCTAAACTAAGACTACAAAACAACAAATAAAACATTTTGCACACGTGAGAGAGAGAGAGAGAGAGAGAGAGAGAGAGAGAGAGAGAGAGAGAGAGAGAGAGAGAGAGAGAGAGAGAGAGAATCTATATAAACACTAAAGCTCTAGATGATTAGAAGGCTTAAAACTTCCCTTATATAATATATATATCATTCATAGACAAACCAGTGAAAATACTATACCTGAAAGCTGCTTCCCATGCAGACGACATAAGTAGACTATTTATAAAATTAAATCCCTGTATAATGCAACAAAAGAGTAATTTTTCAATTAAAAATCTTAAGCTTAATAATTTGCAGTATTCACTCCTAACCTTTCAAATATAATCAACACCTATAACAGATCCCTCCCCACCCAAAACCAAATAAAAAAAAGGAAAAAAAAAAAGAAAAGAAAACAGTTGGGTTAATGAAAAGTGCCTTCAGCTGTGTATCTTTATTAATAGACAGCACTCTAGCCATACATCCACAATCATGCCCTGAAAGGAGCTGTAGCAAGCGTATCCAAGTTCTTGCAGCAACCAGCAGTCACTGGCTATCATCAAAAAGTCCATGATTCATTTGACTTTCAACACGTAAAGGGGCTCTTCTTCACATCATAAAATTCATAAAACAACCAATCTCAAATGTATACTCCTGCCTCACAACACACCATCACATCTTCAGAGGCTCTCAGTAATTAGTTTAAATCTTAAAGAAAATTTAAAATTTTTTAATCTTTTAACATTCTATGCATAAAAAAGAACACTCCATTTTCCAAAAAAGGATCATTCCAAGTTTACATACATAGTTATGTATACCACAAACCAAACTCTCATTAACCATTTGACAACAGGTTGCATGAGCGCCCTGGCTAACTTGACTACTCTGTCCTTTCTGTCCTACTTGACTTAGAAAGAAACGTGCCTGTTCATGGACCGATAACATTTCAAAGTGAAATACTTCGACATGAATACATTTACAATCTTCTTACAAATGCATTAAACAATGAATATTTGTACTCGAATTATATAACATGACAGGACACTTTCTTATTATATCTTTCCTAAACCATATTAAAATTTCACACAGCACACACATCATAAGAGCCTGTAATGAGTACATGTACACCATAAATACTGGTGAATGCTATTTAGTGAATAAAAATCTTTAATGAAATGAACGGATATGAGGGAAAAATTATATATCTTTCTAAATTCAAGTAACATTCACTGACCTTGACACTTTCATTCCAAAAATAATTAAAAGTATTGATCACTGACTAAAAGAAAAATTGCTAGAGCAAACACAAGGCCTGCTTGTTAAATCATACGTGGCTCGGTCACTCCTCCTTTCACTGGCACGCCAGAGGATAGCAGGAAGGTTATCTAAGAGATCAGCCAACAGCCACTTGAAATGGTCAACAGTCACTTGGCTTGAACCAATGTAAAACAGGAGGAAAACGGGTTTTGGAGATTCAAAAAGTCGCAAATGAGCTATGTTATAATGAAGTAGAGCAATATTTATGTTATAATGAAATATAGCATTATCAATCTGCCTTACTGCTTCCAACTGGCCACTGCTGCTGACCACCATGCTCAACACACAGACTTTGTACTGTGATTCCCAGGTCAGCGACCTTTGCAACACTGAGAGGTGAGAGGTCAGGTGAGGTCAAGGTAGTTGTTGCCCCTACCCCAACTGTAATGACTGATAGGCATTATTCCAACCATAAAAAATTTAATTTAACTACAACATTCCAATTAACCATGTTAAATCTTTTTGTGCAACAAACTAGTAAGAGTATAATGTAAGGGAGTAGGGGCAAGATTACACTAGGCCAATGACTTGCACTTTTTGGTTGCCTACTATAGATGCACACTAGTAACAAAATAAATAGGCCAATGCTCATATTGAACTCCCAAAATATATATTAATTTGTTGCATTGCCACACACGCAGCTTGGCCTTCCTAGTCTACACACTCAGGGCTTCCTCGGTCACACCTCACACGGCAAGTATTGAGTAATTACATTTAAAAACATTACATTTCACAATAGCTATTATTCTTCTGCCAGCTCACTCCATAACCTTCTCTCATTGTATAGAAGAAAATGTTATGTGGCAAGCTTGATGACCAGGATAGTCTTGCAGCATTCTTTTCAAAACGAACACACACTATATATATATATGTATATATACAAGACCCCTGGTTCCACACTGTTCACAAAAGGCGAACAGCTACAATTTAAAGTGTGACCTTAGATTACAAAGTGTTGTATAGCATGTTCAAAATAAATGTTCAACATCAAAAAATAATAAAAACAGCAATGATTGAGAACGGTATGGAGCCAGGATTATGGTACTGATTGCCTCAGATTCTCTCCATTCCCCATTGAGAACAGTGATGGGCATGTACCCAGCACAAACCATTTGAAAAGATCTATTGATTTCCCAGGCACACATCACTTTTCCCATGGGGTTTAGAAAGCCTCTTTCACTCTACTGAGACTTGCACACCCCACTGAAAGTTTTCAAGGACCTGGCATTGGCATATACTACCCACACGTCCATACCACTCTCAGTACATATTTGCTGTCACACTATTTTCACCTTTTGAGGACACCTCCACTACCAATATATATGGA
The DNA here is from genome assembly GCF_040412425.1 of Macrobrachium rosenbergii. Taxonomy (NCBI): domain Eukaryota; kingdom Metazoa; phylum Arthropoda; class Malacostraca; order Decapoda; family Palaemonidae; genus Macrobrachium; species Macrobrachium rosenbergii. The sequence continues at coordinate 41,586,790 of NC_089765.1, read as the reverse complement.
AGTGGTGAGGCTACACATCAGTGAGGAGAGCCCATGCAGTCATACCACATCTTCAAACACTGTTGCTACAACAATCAGAGCCAAGTATCATGACCCCAGCACCCTCCCATACATGACCACACCAAACAATACACACTAAGCGTGAATATTATCATTATAGGTAAAGTGAATACTTGCTATAACTAAATGGAGCATGCTTAAGACAAGGGATGATGAGGGAGCGTTGACTTTACCCAAACTAAACAATCCCCCAAAGCAACCCCAATCCTATTCCTCCTCACACTTACAAATCAGACTAACTTCACAGCAAACATGGCATTTTCAGTCACCAAACATGGTCTGTCTCTTTCGTCATCCACTCCTCTCAACAACCACCTAAGGGTTTGCCTAAGCATACTTACATATCATACCTGTTGTACTTGTCTCCTCCCCTACCCTGAGACTGTCCCCATGAGCCACCCTGGCCTCCATCTCCCCAACCCCCAGAACTGGATCCCCAGCCACCTTGGCCACCTCCGTGACCTGGTGGGGGATTATTTGGATGTCCCTGATTGGGCTGCCCTCCCTGATTGTAACCACCCTGGCCCTGAGGACCATCCTGATTCTGTTGCTGCAAGTTGCCTAACAGACCCCAGCTAGCTTGGCTAAGGGCAGCTAACATGGGCATGGTTAGTGCTCCCATATTAAGAGGATTCACATTCTGCCCACCACCTTGTCCACCCTGTCCAGGTCCACCCAAACCCAGAGATGTACCCAAAGCAGCCAAGTTAGGCATTTCCCGATTTCCCCCTTGATTCCAGCCACCACCATTGTTCATGCCCTGCCCATAGCCACCTTGACCATAGCCTCGCCCATCCATACGTCCACCACGCCCAAATGGTCCACGGTTTGGATCACCCTTTGGGGCAGCGTTGGACACATGAACAGATGTTCCTTTGACAATATGGTCTTCACCACATAGGGTCTGTGCTACTTCAGGATCTAAAAATGTGACAAAAGCAAAGGCCCTAAATGGCTTAGGAATAAAAACATCGGTGACCTCACCAAACTTGCTGAAGTATTCTCGGAGATCATCTGCTGTTATGTCTTCAGTGCAACGACCAATGAAGACTTTGCTATTAACTTGTTGCACCATACCTTCCTGTTGGTGAAAACAGTGCACTGAAACATTTTTCCTTAGCTTAATATTTTTCATATTCCATCCCATAAAAATAACCTCATGACTTGATTTGATCAGTATCTGTCAAGTTTAACAGACTAAGCTTCAGTTATAGATTTTTGTTTATACACACTGACAATTGCTTGTATACATTTTGTTTACCACCTTGCCTCCCTGGCTGCCTGAAAATAGATCAAATCCCAGAAAAACAGCAAGTACACTTACGGTACATAAAAAATTCTTCTCAACAAATGAACTAAAAAGACTTGTGACCTGTTCTTAACATTTAGCAACCTAACTTTTTGATATATCCTGGTCTTCTAAAAGCCAGGAAGGATTTACTGGTAACCACCAAGCTAACACTAACATTTCCACATAGAAGCTTCCAGAAACAATGGCTGATAATCTTAAAACACTTACCTTGGAGTTGGGGATCTTAACATCACACAGTCGTCCATCAATCATGTGCCTCTGAGAAAGTACTCTAACTTGAGAATCATAACTACCAAACCTGATAAAGCCAAATCCCTTGCTTTGGCCAGTCTTGGGGTCTTTCTTCACCTGGGGAGGGAATAAAAGCAAAAAACCTAAATACCTTTTTGTAGCTAAAGGAATGGGGGTTGGATCACTAAATGCAGTTTACAACCTTAATTTAATAGTTTCAAAATGCAGGCCAAAAACATATCAGGATGGGCTTGATTCATGCCACTGATATACAAATTAAGTCTAATCACCAATTCTTAGGAGGCTGTAACTCAAGATGTTCAAGACCACCTCAAGGGATTCCATGTTCTATAAACCCACATTAAACTAAGCCAAACTGCAGAAATATGTGAAAATTAAATGTTACGATCTGTCAAATCTCCAGTGGAGTACAGAGGAAAGTAGTGCATTTAGGGCCACAGACAAGATGTGTTTGATAATTATGTTGATGAGTAATGTTAAAAGCAATTACAGTAAATGGTAGTAAGATGTGTAGTGTGATGTGCTTTTGGACATAAAAAAAAAATGTAAAAGCTCACAGAAAACAATAAGCCTAAAATTCCACTACAGATTTTTTGGCTGTATCTAAAACTGCAACAAGGGTATCAATAATGACTCATCCCTAGAACATTAGCCTATTCATTACAAAGTACACACGCTAACTATTATGCAATATTAGGTTAAATATTACAAAGGTACTCCAGATTCACCAGTTTCTCATATACCTGTTTGTCTCTGACAAGGATATCTTTTTTTCCCCCTTTACACAATAAGAGGCAAGTCAAGGTTGATGAGGATGTTCATTTACAGCTGCTTTTTCAAATATAACAATACACAATGTTCTAATATGGCTTAAAAGTGAGCATCAGAGGAACGCGGGTAGCTGGTCAACCATTCTCTTCCTCTCTCTAGGATAGTGACCATTAACTGATTTATTAGTTTTTCCATTCTATTTCCAATTGCAATTTCTTGACACCTCTTTCATTATGTAATTTTCTTTACTTTAAATGTTTTGCTTAGCTATACAAAATACAAGTACCTACTGCATATATATCTGCCTACTTGAGTGAAATAGTCTTGCATGACTTGCTGATCTATTCTTATAACTTATATTTCTGTAGACTTCTCTTTCACTCCCTTATTTTTCAAAATAGAATGTCTTAGTTTAGCTACATTTATGTGCAGGTACTGATGGTTATCTTAAAGTCCCTTCCCCTCCCTCTGGCAAAAATTTTCTTCAGTTTTACAGAACATCTCCAACTCTTCAAGTTCTTTAACTGCAGTCAGTGGTGTTCAGCAACAGTGCAATAATTCTTGTATTGTTTCTGTTCATTTGTTTAATGATTTTTTAATATTTTGCATTTTTTTCCTTAAAATGTTTTTGCATTTATGAGCATTTTTATCCCAAGGCAGTGCTTTTTAACACTAATTCTTTAATGTTATTGAGTGGCTAGGAATGCATCCCCACTAACCCAATCATCCAGTGATGGCTAACTTGAAAAATTATACATAAATATGGAATGTAGTGATGTGAATGTGAGGTACTTCAAAAATTCGATACAGTTCCAGTTATGTATCATTTGTATTCAGTCAGTACTATATACTTGTTACAATTATAAAAAATCTGATTGAAAAAGAACCATCAAAACTGACAAAATGACATCCATTCAACAATGTTATTAGACAGCCTAGACAACTATGGAACTTAGTAGCCTTTAAATCTTGCCCCTAAACATTATTACCATTTTGAAATGATCAAACTCTGGCAGATGGCAAAAACCAATCAATAAATGGATTTTGTTTTTCGAAAATTAATAGATATGATGTTATTTGTGCCATATATATCCCAATAAGGTGGCCTGCCCATTAAGAGAAATTATAACACTAAATGTAAAATAGTTGCAAAATTTCTGAACATTCATGTAATACTTCCAACATACCTGTGCCATCAAGACTTCACCAAAAGGTTCAAAGTACTCTCTGAGCTCCTTCTCTGTGGTTTTCCATGGAAGTCCCAACACAATCAAGTCTGAACAACGCTGCTTGCTTTCCATACGCTTGGTTTTCGACATGGAGCTCTCCAGGTGGTCATCGGACTTCCTTTTGTTTTCTGAAAACAAAAAAACAATCTTGATGTTGGCTTTTGCTATGCAGAACACACATATCTAATACCATTATCAAATGCTAGTCCACTAAAAGAGGTACATCAAGTATATAAAGATGTCTTCTATTTGCAAATACTATAAACAATATAACATGAAAGCTTGCAAAAGAATACATAACTTAAAACCAGTAGTATTTCATGACTTGCATCTTATCACTTGTCATCATGCAACTTACTCAACTGCTTTCAAACAAATGATCGAATCCCAAGATTTCAAAGAAATTTAACTCTCAAAATGCCTTTCATTGCCATTCTTACTTGAATTATCTATACAGTACAGGGTACTATGCTGTTCATTATCTTGCAGCCCATAAAACCCTAAATGACCTGCGAAGACTGCATCATACCCACTTATTATTTATATACTGAATGTACACTGGATCTGATGAACCTACCACAGGTTTAATTGTATTTTTCATAAAATTTAACATGGTGGCAGACATCCTATATATGGGAATACTGTTAAAAATGAAAAATTCCTTCACAATCAACACTCATCCATAAAGAGAATTGCTGACAAATGCCTTGAAACATGATGTGATACTTGAACCAACCCTTGTGAATAGATCTGACAACCCCCAAACAGAACTACTTTAGAAATGAAATCATGGGCAGTACATAAATTATGTGACAACAAAAGCTAATGAGATGATCTTAATGAAGCTTTTAACCCAAGGATGCTTAAACGTCTAATAAACCATTCAATCACAATCACTACCTGTACAACCAAGTAGTACTTCGCCCACTCACTCATGCTCAAACAGCAAAAGGCACAGTACAATGATTTCCATTAAGACGGCTAGGGTCCAAGCTATTTACCTTTCATAACTCCATCGATGCAGCCTGATTTCATATCCTCGTTCATCTGGTAATTGCATGATCTATCCTCACCTGAGAAAGATGGTGAGGTGGCATATTGCCAATGCTATTATTTGACATAAAAGTTTAGTACATGGTAATTTACTAAGGATAATTTATACCTGATATTACACTTAAAATCTGAACATTTCTCAATAATACTAAATTAGTACTAAATGACAATGGGTGGGGTACTTAACCCACTGCAATATAAATATATAACAAAGAGACCCTTCAACAAGGCCAAGGCCTATTAGCACAGTTATACCTGATATTATACCAGTATCTTCGAGGAAATGCACAAAATGTGCAGTGCACCTCTGTCTTTAATAGCATTGACTTTCTTCACGTTTCTACACACTGGCATCCTGGTTCCAAACTGAATGTGCAACACATTTTCTACAGGAGCATGATAAAAAGGGGAAATGATTAAAATGACACCAAATCAGGTTAAAACAGTACACACATCTTGTGGATCCCCTCACACAAAAATATACTATCAAAATCATAAGTGTACTGATTAGTCCTTACACAATGCTCTTGAAAGTGTGTTGGAATAACAGTAATTTCTCCTGCCCACCAAGCCTAATACTAAAGGTTGATAATATTTACTGACATTTATATTTCCTTGTCACTCATACAATAGACCAATTCCATTTCTATTTCAGATATCTAAATTATAGCAAGACACAATGGTCCAAGTGTCAAACCCTAAATTGTTGACTAATATCCCTTCCCCAACATACACAGCTTAGCATTTTCAAATACCACACAAATCTATTCCGCATAACCATAAAATCAACACAATATGCCACTCAGTCATGCTAGCCTAGTCTACCCAGATAAAATAAGTTCATAAAGTAACAGCACATCCTGAACTGCACTCTCAAACAATATGCTAACTTATTAGTGCAAATAGCCTCTAAATAACATCAAGTTTTCCAAGAATAATAGACAATTTGAAAAGGGGAAAAGGAATATCTGCCACCATCATACTAAGTATAAAATCATTTTCAATTTCATCATGGCCTTGAGGCCTACAGTAACATTTCTCCAGTGTACATGAAGAGAGAGAGAAAAAAAAATTCCCTACTATAAACCAAAGGCATCAATTTTCTAACTGTAAGGGATAAGCAAATTGAATTCCATTTTAGATGACTAACACTAGCACAAAATAAGCACAACTTAATTCAACATGATCAGGGCACACGTTCATATATTTAGTCAATAACTCCAACCTATCACACATTTGTTTTGGTGTAACAAGAAAAATTATACAGTATACAAATTCATAATTCTTGCCATCTTGGGAACAATTTAAAATATTGAGTATAAAGGCCATGAGGAAGCTCGATGATCTTCTGCCTTTACTGTAAGACATTTTCAAGCAAACCACATAGTTGGAGGATCACTGTGGCAACTTTTTTTTTTTACAAACAGAAACTAAGACTGAAGGGGTTATATCAACATTTTGATGCATAAAATGGTCATTACATTCGAGCTGGGCCTTCTAGTGAAGAACAGGTGTCTGGGATAACCTCAGGTATTGGATAAACCAAGGGGAGGGAAAGGACTATAACAAGAATTACTGGGATTCTTTAGTTTGTTTAATTTTCCTTCAAACATCTTGTGCAGAATGGGGTTCAGCATAGACCTAGGCTTAATGTGAGGTTACTTTCGTTTGTAGCTGTATTAATGTAAACTTAGATATATACATGAAACCAATTACTTATGCTGACATACACTGACATTCAACTCAACTTGTCTGGCCCAAAAAAGACAAGAGTCCTTACTCACGATCTTATATGCACATAAATGTTGCTAATCTGAGGACAATTTTTTAAGCCTCTTTTACTCCATTACACTTAGTTTCCTTTCCTCATGGCCATATACTTGTTTAATAAAAAAAACACACACACACATACAATGAATCTGTTGAGCATAGGCAAAGCTCATTACTTTATGGCTGGTCTCCACCAGCCACTTAAAATTTGTTAACCAAGCGTGCACACTACCAAGTCAGCAGAGAGCAGTCTAGCACTTTCACAACATACTCTTATATTAAACTTCCAATGGGATGTAACACTCGTATGAAACCAAAGGAGTTCCAGTGTTGCTGACAAATATTAAAAAAATGGTTTGCCATCTGCCTTTAAGTCATCTTTCTCCGTATTTCCAGGAAGACCTTCACTGGTGGAACTCTTTAAAACCACAGTAATGAACTGACTGACTTTTAAAGCCTAAGCCTGCAAAACAGTTTGCATCACTAAAAATGGTAAAACTGCCTTCCCAACCTCCTTAAATGGAAACTTCCCATTAGCAAGCTAAATGCTACACAGCTCTTCTGTACACATAACAGATATTTGAGGAAATGCATCCTACTGATAACCTTGTTGCCATGCACTCCAGGTCCAACAGTAATTCTTTCATTTGTAACCTGCTGTTTCTGTGCATGTTCCTTGAAAATACCGCAAACTACTACTTATGCCATGATACTCTTAATACCAGCGAATTACAGGCAAATCGAGTTCTGCTTAAGCTTCCCTGGAAGGGTTACTAGTATTCTAAAAGGCAGTATGCCATCTGCAAAGATAGAAACTACCGTACTGTATTCAGCAAGTGTTTCACTCGAAATCCAAGTGGCTGTGTAGATTTACTTCATTATTTCAATTCCAAGAGACTTTGGAAGCTTCTGTAACCAATTACAGTACCTTCTGATTCAAGACTGGCACTAGCATTCTAGTGGTAGTTCTGGACCAAATAAGCTTTGAATGAGAGAGGACTTAGAACCAGTTAATCTGTTGCATGCATGATACACAAAATATAAAATTTTTTAAGCAGCTAGGGGTAGCCAAAGAATATATTTCAAAACCAAAAGTCAACTTCAATAAGATGAAGATTTTGCACAATCTCAGGTGTCCTTGATACCCTGCATTCCACTTCAAGATACTTTGATTTAAGCATTTCAATAGACACATCAAAAGCTTTGATAATAAAATTTAGTTTCAGAACAGAGCTGCCACAAAGATTTCTCTGACCTTTAAAATGTCTGGGTCTGGACACGATATACAATTAGGCCTACAACAAAAATGATTTTTTATTATTTTGGTAGCTGAAAACCTGAGGCCATTTAAATCTGGCCTTCTGGTAATATCGATCTATTGCAAGTTGAAGATACCTTTCAACTCAAGACTTAATCCTGCAAATGGCACTGGGAGATCACACAAAAAAAATATTGGTAACGTCATTGAGAATAAGTGTTGGCACCACACACACACACACACACCTCAATGTCATTCTTTTTTGTTGTTACACACAAACAAACACACACACACACACACACTTACTGAATAGTGGCAAATTGTGCAGTAGATGGGAGTCATTTGCAAAATTTCACAAATTTCCACTCACCACTGAAATATACAACACTAGCTTGAGCTGAGCATCAGTCAAGATATGTATGATTAAAACTAGGGAAAATGTTTTAAAGTTGATCACTTATGCATTCACCTTATACACAACACTGGCTTGAGCTGATCATCAGTTCACATATGTATGATTAAAACTAGGGAAATTTTTTCAAGTTCATAACTTATGCAACCACCTTGTACATGCAATGTACTTATCAATTTTTATATAAACTTTTGTTACTATTTCTTATATCTTGACTACGAGTACAGTAGTAGCAGATTCCCAAATTTGTGGTGTTGACAAACAAGAGGTTTTAAACTTGAGCCTAAGCCTAACTGGTGGTGAATACTATCAAATATAAAATGGCTAATCAATCTTCAGAGGTATAAATATACAGTATAATTTAACCCTTAAGGGACGGCATAATTTATCAATGTGCAGCACCCCAGACCGGGGAAACTTTGAGGTCGGCAAAATAAAAAAAAAAAAATCACATCAATGGAAAGAGAATGACACATTCACACTAAATAAAAAAATTCTAAAAAATTTTCCCCTACCCTCCACGAGAAGTTGAAAATGACTATTTACAACCCCTTGTGGGGCCTCATTTACAAGACAATCATAAATTTTACCAACTTATATATGTTTTTTCTAATAAATAAGTTTTTTGGATTTTGTAAAATTATTATTACTGCTCACACAATATCAAAAGATAAGAAATGAAAACAGTAACAAATTTTTTGCATGTTTGTTGTAAAATATTCACGTAAATTTACGAGAAGGAAGATTCAATAGCTTTTTTTTACTTGTGCATGCTTTTACTAATATTTCTTTGCCATTTTCTTTGTAAAATTACATTTACAACAGACATACTATCGTAAAAGACAAAAACAAAAAACAACAGCAACCCCTTCGTATATTTACAAGCAAATTTACAAAAACTCATGAGAGAGAGAGAGATGCAGTACCTTCCCCCTTAAGTCACAAGCATTACTGATACTGGCCTAACTCTCACGTCTGTATAAAAATTGCCATTAGTGAATTTATAGCATATAGAAGTATTGACACCTTGTTTCGAATCATTTTACCATAACAGTGGTGCGTAATTCTGCTTCACACTGAAGCTCAATCCGTCCACCTCCCCAAACCTGTTTTACTTCACACTGAAGCTCAATCCATCCACTAAGGGTTAAAAGGTAATCCTACAGTTTAGGGTCCAAATTCATTGCATTATGTAAAGTCCAGATAAGCACACAGATTTATCAAATATTTATTGAATCATGGAAAACAATGAAAAAATGATCAGTTTATTTGCTCACAGAAGCAGAGATTGTAAACAAACCAAAGGGTAAAAAGGGGGAATGTAAATAAACAAAATCATGTCTTAGGGGATATGGACCCATAGAATTTTGATAAAAGTGTAAATCTCTCCTTATGTAAGCAGATAAAACTGATAATTTTTTCACTTTTATCAGAAAGTAGCTGCTGAAGAGCAAGAGCCCTTGCCAGGTTCCTACCTGCTTCCTGGTTCGTAGGCATTCACTCCACAAACACAGTTGCAGGCACACACGATTTGCACGAGGTGCAGCGCTTTATTTCCTTGTTTTCTACAACCTCTGCTTCTGTATGCAGATAAACTGCTAATTTTTTATCAAAAATCCAGATCTGTCGAAACAAGAAATTTAAAATACGAAAGAAAACTTACACACAAGGGAGCAGTGAATTTGGACCCCTAAACTGTAGGATTACCATTTAAAAAAAATATTGTCTGACACGTCTCTCCCCGATTTAATAGAACATTTTTTACAGAATACTGTACTTAATTGAATTAAAAAAACTTTGATCCCTCAAACAGCCCACGTTAATCTACTCAAAAGTAACCCAGTGGTCATCATTTAAAACTATGCTTTTCCATTACCTAATATAACTTCTGTTACAGGTTTAAAAACAATCTGATGAATTCGACTCCATTTTGGATGTGCAATCATCTGCCATCTTTGATCATAAAATATTGCATCATTTTCTAATTTATCATTATCATTCAGTATTGGGCTATATTGCACTTGCAGGGCAAATATATCAATCCTGCAAAGCAGATATAATTTACCGTGCCTTTGAGCATCAATAGTGAGGAAATTCACTGTAAAAATTATTAACCTAACCCAGATTCCATTTTCTCCATTACATTTTTCCACATATGTAATAAAGTGAAGTGTAATACACAACATATTAGGTTAAAATTATAATATTTACAGGCTATCATATAACGTTACTATTCACCGTTTAGACAAATTTGTGACATACAAATCATATCCTAAACTCAGTATTACAGTATTAATATACACCCCTGGTGATACATCTCCCCTATCAAAAATATTTGGGAAAGGTAATGAATGTAACAACAACAGGTAGAACTATAGGGTAGCTCCGCGTCGCCGACGGCACTATAAATTTACTTTTTCTACAGTTTTTTGGCTGTTAATTATGAATTTACTTTTCATTTTTGGTGCTCAAGTCCAATTAACCTGTAATTAACCCCCAAACTCCATCCAACAAGGGGTTTCCATACACGATCATCACAAGACAGAGCACGGGTACGTCTGTTTCGAACGATTCATATCCCGTCCGGCAAGTGCAATAACTTGCTAACATACGGGTACCCAACCCTCCCGGGGCCAGTACTAAACACGGCAAAGGGACATTCCATTTGGCCGACAACAAACAGATGCACCGCCAGTATCAGAACCCCTAAAAGTGTAGAAAAAACCAGTTGAAAAGGTAAAAACAGGCGCGGAGCTAATATATAGAATTACCAAACAAAACACTGATTAGGCTAGGCAGTCTCCCATTTAACCTCCCAGAGTCCAACAGCTTCTCTTTTGTCTCTACAACTGATGCTCAAAGGAAAGACAAATATTCTGTGTAGTATTAAGAAACATCCCTGAATTACATTGTGTATCATATTAAAGACCAAACTGCGGATCCATTAAGGCAGAACTATAAGAGTAAGGTTACATTCAGTACTGGGAAGATTATGATAAATCATTACAAGTAAATATAGGTTAATCCTTTATCATATACTGTAAGTTAACTTTTTATCTTGAAATACTTTTAAATCTTGAACAATTCTATAATGGATTAAGCCTAACACAATTACAATTACCTCTGAATTCTTAACCAAATACATGACCAGCCTTTCTCTAACAGTAGCCAGTCTTGTCTAAAGAATTCTTTACCATTACGTTTTGTGTACAGGTACCCCAATTAGCCTATCTCATTTACTTTGTCACCTGGAGTCTCTGACTGCTTTTGTAGCGAACATACACCCTAGGTTTTTATTTCGGTCGGGTGGCGTAATAGCCCACCCGGCAGGGGAGGGATTGTATCTTGTTTTGTTTTGTTTAGAGTTTTGATGGTGTAGAAGCCTTAGCGGGGCAATCTACATCCCAGTAAAGCTGAACTGTGATGTCAAAGTTAAACTTGGCCAAAAGTACACCAAAATATCTGTCGGCGATAAACTACCACTCAGCATTAAGGTGCCATGGGTCGACCGACCGGGACGAGTGGGTCAGTGGGCTTAGAGGATTCCGCTGACATTGCATGGTTTAAAGCATAATTCCCCTTTTGCCACGTCACGACACCTGAGGATAACAAATTACCCTGTAGCTTCCGCGTGAGAACTTTGGAACTTTTAACTACCCTATTGGATAACGACCTCTTGTGAAGCTTAGTTCATCAACTAAAAATATATTTCAGGGCATCAAGTGACCGCATAGGCACTGTCAGCAGCATGGGGCCCTCCCCTACCCGGGGGGCAAGTCAGTCCTCACGCGGCGGCGTCACCGGCACTTAATATGGCGTCCCAAGTGCCTCCCAAACCCCGTCCCCCTCAAATTTTAATATACCGGCACTTAGATAAACCACTGATTACGCACACTTTACGTACCTTTGGGAAACACACACACAAAGATGAAGTTCCACCCTTCATCTGGAGGATGCAGACGTCCATCAATCAAACGAACACCACGTAATCCCCTGCTCTCGGGATGGCGATATTTAAGGCCGCAAGCCCCAGGAAACTGCGCAACTAATGTCGATAGGGATAATGTGCCATCTTCTTCGGTGGGGATCTCAATGGGCTCTTCATTCTCATCCTCACAAACTTGGATGTAGCAACTCATGTTGACCATAAGCAATCACACCCTACACGCACAAAAACAATCACAAGCACGCAGCCTGAAATACACAACACACCACCACGCAACCTCCTGCTACGGCAATCAATGGCCTCGGATATTCTCGTTTTCTGACGTCACAAGATAGTCGGCTTCTTTGGGAATCATGGTTCTTTTTTAACTAAGTAATAATATTAAATTATTTATATTTTTATCTTCTATATGAATTAAATACTTAATTTAAAGAATAATTCTATAAAATGAAATATGACTAAACCTCTTTCATGGATTTTCCACTCATATTTCAAGATTCACTCCATTCATGGTTGCTATCATGTTTTTTCTTTTCTCTCTTCATCTTCTTCTTCGCGAATTTGATGGCCTTTAGCCGCTTCACTGGTGTTCTCTTTATTCCGCAAAGGAATATCTCATAGTATAGTGACATTTAGCAATAAACAGCGTGTGAAAATAGCTGTGATGTTTGTGTCTTGTGTTGAAAAAGATTTGTTTTCATGAATACGCGCCCATGTTTACCATAATTCCATTTCCCAATCTAAGTAATTCTCTATTATATCTCGTAGGAAGGCGACCGAGAGGTAGGGTTAATTTTGTAAGTAAAGGACTTCAGGTGATTACATCCTTCATTTTATGCTGATAACACTTTCACCGGAAAATTCGGCACCGGAAACTGTGCGGCATTCTCTAATGCCTGTCTCAGTTCTGCCTGAGTTCCCGTAATTATTTTTTATAAATAAATATATATATATATATATATATATATATATATATATATATATATATATATATATATATATATATATATATATATATTTATATGTGTGTGTGTGTGCGTATTGTAAGTTGCCCAACCTGTAGACCATAAATTAGACAAGGAATTTTTCCTGTTGAATAAAATCTTCAGTGTGAAAAATATAATGATCACAGAAAGAACTTAGTTTAATTAAATATATACAGTTAATGTGAGTATTAAACAAATATGGAGTTAATAATAATAATAATAATAATAATAATAATAATAATAATAATAATAATAAATAAAAGATTAGTATGAGAGAGGCGGAACCACAAAAAGAGTGCCTGAAGGTATCCTCTAAGTTAGAGTTTAACTTTAGACTAAAGAGTGGCTCGGTTACAGAGGTAATACAACTGCCACAGTAAGTGGCGCAGATACTTCATTCTAAATAAACAAGGCAACTGAATATAGTGGATGTTGAAAGCCGTATCAACCACCTTACGCTTTACATGGAACTATTTATCCCACGAAAATTATGATAATTGGAATGTAGTGTGGTTATAGGGATATTCTTGCAAACAAACCATTGCAGTCATTAGTTCTGTAAAACTATAACCACATGTTATCAAGTTATTAACTTCAAAATTACAGTTACCCCACCACAAGCATGTTTCTCGTGGTGTGTGTGTGCAAACGACTCATTTATTACACATACCACCTAACATTGCGCAAGATACAAGTTTCTCCGCACTAGTTCACATATCTCCCTGCATTCCTTACTTGAACGGCATGCTGGTACCATCATCTTTCCTTGTTTGTAGAGTTTGATGCATCTTCTGTCTCCTGCTATAGCGAAGTTGCACCAGTCTTTGAGCTAAATCTACTGATGTGGGCGTTAGAATGCTTTTTTCTATACTTTTTTTTTTCCTTATTTCAGTTGCACAACAACGAGCTCTTCTGAAGTATTATCCTTTTTTGTTATTGACTTGACATTACACACACACACACACACACACACACACACACACACACACACATATATATATATATATATATATATATATATATATATGTATGTATGTATGTATGTATGTATGTATATGTATATGCTGTTTATATAGTAAGAGAGAGAGAGAGAGAGAGAGAGAGAGAGAGAGAGAGAGAGAGAGAGAGAGAGTAAAGGCAGTCAAGATAGGTGACCTAACTGAATGTTATAACTACAGAGACATTGCACTTAATCGACTGTATCCTTATTCTCAATAAGCCGGAGGTGCGCGAGCTGGTTTAAAAAAGGGCAGGAGTCGCCCAGGTCAAATGTTTATGTTACGCCATATTGTGCAGTAGCGTATGCAATTTGAAAATCCCCTTCTGACGGCCTTTGTTGATTATGAGATGGCATTTAACAACGTCCCCAGACCAGTATCATATGGAAGGTATTGCGTCACTATGGCATTCCTGTTAATTATGTAAAGCTAAGTGAAATTATCCATGAACGAAACAGATGCAAAGCTAATGTTGGTGGGGTCTTGTGAAGTGGATTTCCAGTAAACAGTGGGATGATACAGGGAATCAAACAAAAACTTCTTTCAGTTTTCTTCGGAAGATGGAAAGAGAAACTCCCAAGATTCCTGTGTATGACTTGTTTACTGTAAATATTTACATATTACTTGAATCTCGAGTCCTTTCAGGTCCCAACTGTGACCCTTTTTCAAGAGATGTGAAGGTGGTCAGGCTGGTTCAAGGTCCAGCAATCTTCTGGAACTTCTTCTCCCCGTCAGTGTTCCCACAACGCCATCACAAAATTTCCCTAGCGCGAGGCTAAAAATTCCCTAAATCAGACACAAATTCCCCAATATATATTTTCCAGGGAATTCATACTACCAAGCACGAAGAGCATGGCATTTTAAGATCTGCCCTGTTGACAGTTTTACAAAACAACAACTTGACAGACCTTTGAATGTCTTTGAGACAAACCCTGAGGCTATAATTATAAGATTATAGGGGTTGTATTTCATTTCTCGGTATTTTAATCTCCTTCCTATTCCGCCCTGCTTAGGATTTGTCTTCAGTCTATTTCCTCTCACCAACCAATGAACAATTACATATTTTTCCTATTTTTTTTTTACAAAGATTTACCGTTCTATGTATAGCCCATTTATAAATATTTAATATTTTTGTCTACACAAGAAAAGTCATATAGGGGTAAGCTGTTTGTATAATGAACTGGCGCTCTCTCTAAGATCCCGTGCTGGCACAAGGCCACCTTAATCTAACAACAACTCCCTCTTTCTTCTAAATCTTATTATTTTTTTTTAACATATGTCCGTATCACTACTTAGTTAATAATATTGTGTAATTATTCCATTGTAACTATTTTGTCATTACTTATGGATGTACATGTACCATTGTTTTAAAATTAGATACTCAAAAGTAGTTAATTAATGCTAGAGATATATGAGAGAGATCTGCTTGTATACAATTTTTTTTTATTTTCTCACTCGTCCAACTTACTCTATGTTATGCCTTATTTCATATTTCCTTCCTTACCAATTTATTCTTTATCTATGGTATTAAGAAATTAAGATATTTGTAGAAAGGGGAAATGCCTCCAAACTGCCTATATTCTAAGCTTATCCAAATTTTAGGCTTGATAAAGTTATTGAATTTCCCCTTCGGGTGACTGGGACTTTGCTAAGTTGGACAGCATAGTGCTATGTTGATTTAGGCCCAGGCTTATCTCATCCATAAAAAAATAACTAAATTCTAAATAATTTATAACATACCTTCTACAGTTTTCGTCTCACACGTCACACGTGCACGTGTTATGATTGTTATTGTTATTTCATCAAGGCGGCCGCGACTGGGAAGGTGGGGGGGTCCTGTGTGGAGCAAACACTTCCCCAACTCTCCCCCCGCCCCCCGCACCACTCCCACAACCGTATGTCTTCCAAAACAAAGGCTACAGAGGGAGAGGCCATAGTTTTGTTTTGGTCGGCTGGCGGCTTTTTTTTTTTTTTTTTTGCATAAATGTTACTAAGTTTTCACTGAAAACCTATTCAAATTCCCCAGATTTCCCCAAATTTATCGAATTCCCCAGATTTTCCCGAAAAACATTCAAAATTCCCAATCTGGGGAGAAATTCCCCAAAAGTGGGATCACTGCTCCCTGTGCTGTCATTTATATGATGGCTGTCCTGGTTTCCATTCTTTTAAGAGTTGTTAATCCCCTCCTGTCGGTCTGATATCCTGATCTGATGGTCAGGGAGATTAACCCTTGTGGTAAGTGAGTAGTCACCATCGGTCTGTTGGGTAGGAGACCTAACCTCCAGGTCAGAAGGGTTGATCTTAGCTTCTTTTAATATTAAAGCTCGGCTTATGGGATCTTCTGAGGTAAATCCTTTGCTTCCTTCTGTCTCTTTAATCTCTCTGATGAGTGCCCCTCCCACTACGCTCCTATGACTGATGTTATTGCTTTTGTATATACGCCTACTGTTTTTAAAATCCATCCTATGGTCCTTTTCCCAACAATACCTAGCTATAGCACTCCCCTGTGAGTTGAGCTGTACTGCCCTTCTGTGTTCTTGGATTCTAAAAAAAAATAAAAAAAAAGGTCCTTATTCCCCTACCTGTTTCACCCACATATTTGTCTCCACAATTGTTGCAATTAATTATGTATACCCCCACCCTACATCATCTGCATTACTGTGTTCTCCTTCCAATTTATTTTTACATACTTTGTTTTTTACGGTGTTGTCAAAGGTATACACAAATTTATATTTAATTTCTTTCATTTTTGAAGCAATTTGTTTAATTTTAGGCTTATAAGGGAGGCAACTGTTTTCTTGTTTTCTGTATTCTATGTACTCTCTGCATTTTCCCTGTAAAAAGTCCTCCTAGCTTTGTTGAGTGCCCTTTTTCTGAACCATTCCAGGTATCCTAATGTATCAAAGCTTTTATCAGTGTAGTTAATTTCTTTACCTATCCCACAAGGGTCACACGTTCTCATTGCCCTAAAAAATAAACCTAGTTTTATATCATGTCTGTGAAAAGAGAAGAAATGCATATACGAGTTTGTGTGTGTGGGCTTTCTATATGTGCTGAATTCATATCTTATTTCTTTCCTTCTATCAGGATGTCTAAAAAGGGCAGTTTATTATTATTACTGAGTTCGTCTAGAAAAGTGTCTATTTCGCTTTCATCACCCTGCAGAGTGGCAAAAATATCATCCACATATCTCCACCAACCTTTCAATTTTAAGTTAGGTACATTAATATTAGGAACTAGATTGGTCTCAAGGATTTTATAATAAAAAAGCGGTAGGAAATGAAAGAGAAAGTTTAGATTGGAATAACGATAAAAATTTAACTGACTTAAAATAGATATATACTGCTGTTTTAATCAGCAGAACACTTCAAGATTTACAAAGCTTGCTTGATAGAACATATCAGACCTCCGGACATATGAGACTCAAAACAAATCTAAGAAAAATAGACAGAAGCGATGAAGACTAAATATTCGGAAAGGGTTACAAAGGATTACGTGGAGAAGGGATTAATGGAGTTGAATCTTTCAAGTACCTGTCCTCTTGAGACCATATTTATATATATATATATATATATATATATATATATATATATATATATATATATATATATATATATATATATATATATATATATATATATGACCATATATATATATATATATATATATATATATATATATATATATATATATATGTGTGTGTGTGTGTGTGTGTATGGTAATCTTCTCAGACATGAAGATATGTCATTTGGTTGTATTCCACATAGGGTAATTTTCATTTGTTCAACTGCTAATCTTATTTTATTCATTGTTTTACTGTTATATGTTTTTTTTTTTTTTTTGTTCAAACTGCTAGAGTCCGGTAACGGTATTTCTATGTTTAAGATTGTAGGCTTTCTTGGCCACACGCATCGTAAACTTTTTCTCTGTCCTTAACAAACGATCCAAGAAGAGGTCCATTGAAGGACGAAATTGTTGGGCATATTCTAACTAAAACATTTCTTATTTTCCTATGTGGAATACAACCATATATATATATATATATATATATATATATATATATATATATATATATATATATATATATATATATATATATTAACTTTATCACATACACAATTGTTCTTTGCATTAGTAGAATTACTAAAAGGACCTCATTCAAATTGGATGGTATCTAATGGAGTTTTTATTCAGAAAAAGTTACAAGCTTTCCTGGACAAACAGTCCACATTATCAAGTATCGGTCCTTTTAGTAATATATATATATATATATATATATATATATATATATATATATATATATATATATATATATATATATATATGCTTTTGGGGAAAAGTTTTTCTTGTATGAAAATTTCGTTGAATTCAATGGGTTTTTGGCTGTTGATCAACTTTTTATTAGTTCCACGGTACTTTCTAAATCTTCTACGTTCTTCAAGATGTAACGGATGGATAAAGAAACGAAGATTAGCTCTTTCCTCCATTTACTGGAAACACAACACCAAAGGTGTTCCGTCGCTTGTCGTGACCTCTTCAAAGTGTACTACATTTTCTGTCGTTGTTTCAGATTTAGCTGGCCTTTTGCCAGCACGGGGTCTTGCTCCTAGAGCAGCCCGTAACTCTATGTTGATGAGTCTGTGAGATGGTTAGGGTAGATGAAAACTTTATTATGATGCATGAAAGTGATTTTGGTGCGGGAGGTCAAAGTGTACTACATTTTCTTTGCGTACTAATGCTTTATTACTTGGTGCGGACGGAGTTGTAGCGTCCAAAAAACATTAACAATAAGTACATTTAAATACAATACAATCAAATTAAAGTAAAAAAAAAATATTTTAACTGTATTTAAGTTGTACAAAAATAATACATTACAAAAAGATTTACAATAATCAACAATTTTTAGATGAACTATAATGTAAACAAAAACCACGTGTGCTGGTTCTTTGGCAACAAACGAAAATTTAAATAGGGGTGCGGGGATACGGATCACGGGGAAAGGACGAAAGGCAAGGAACAGAGAGTGGCGGGGTGGGGGTATGAGGGGCGAGGATTGAGAGAGAGAGAGAGAGAGAGAGAGAGAGAGAGAGAGAGAGAGAGAGAGAGAGAGAGAGAGGCGTGATTCAAGAAATGTTGTTGTCATTATTTGAGTTATTTGCTCTTTCGTAGTTGGATAATATTGGCCGCCTACAAGATGGGAGCGATCTTTCTGCTTCCAGTTGGCGGTTCAGGCTCGGTCTTTGTAATGAAATGAAGACCGATTCTGCTGATTAGTCGCTGGAGATTTTGCTCCGTACAGATGATATTGGTATTCTCCACTAGTTCCTGAGTCGTCGGTTTTCGATTGTGGTGGATGGCTCCGCTATTAAGATGGGCCTGTAGACGTCTTTTTAACGCTGTAGAAGTGTGTCCAACGTACGTTTTTTTTGGAGGGTGGCACATCCTCTCAGGGCAAGTAAAACGGTAAACGACGTTGGCACTGTCTTCTTTGTTTTGGTTCTGGTTGGCGCTGTTCCTCATTACGAGGGAAGCAGTCAAATGCGGTTTGCAATAGATACGAACTTGAGCCCGCTCGAGGGGGGCTTTGGGCGTTATCCCTCTGTTGATTATGCTGGTGATCGCCTTCTTCTCCTCTTCAAATCTTTCGCTATATTCAGTCCGATGATAAATTATGTTTTTGTCATCGTCACCTGTTGTTCTGGTTTCACTGTTGCAGAATTGTCCAGTTCTCCTCCTTGTTACATCTTGTATGAGTTTATCCTGAAATCGGTTGTTGGTCAGTTGCTGGACTCGCTCGATTTCCGGGTGTCTCCCGTCACGTGGAGCAGTGGGTTATAGATCTCTTGATATAAGCATCAACCACTGACCGATTGTAGGCTAATGGGCACTCCCCACCTGCGTTGAGACGCCGCCCAGCGTTTGTCGTCTTCGTGTAGATTTTGGTGTCAAACCGTTCCCCATTTTGGGTTACGTGGATGTCCAAGAAGGGCAGAGTTTTCTCTGCTGAATTCGACCTGTAACATTTAATGAGGAATATATACAAAAGTAATTACAATCATATATATATATATATATATATATATATATATATATATATATATATATATATATATATATATATATATATATATATATATATATATATGTGTGTGTGTGTGTGTGTGTGTGTGTGTGTGTGTATACATATATATATATATATATATATATATATATATATATATATATATATATATATATATATATATATATATATATATATATATATATATGAGAGAGAGAGAGAGAGAGAGAGAGAGAGAGAGAGAGAGAGAGAGAGAGATTTTAGCTGTAGAATCAATCATATTCTCATCACTGAAGAGACGAAATTCATCCTATTGCTTACCATTTAAGTACCTCGTATGAGGAATTTGAGGAGCAGATTAGCCTTGAGCACTTTCGACGTATTCTTCACATAGTTCTCCACTTTCTGCTCGGTAACAGGACCTACTCAGACTAGATAAGTAACATTTTACGGGCTGCTCTAGAAGCAAGAGCCCGTGCTGGCACAAGGCCAGCTAAATCTAAAACAACAACAGTAACATTAAATGGTGAACTTGGCTCAGAACTTGAAAGACTGGCTATTGGCTGAGGTTCTTCGGAGGTTTCAGGATAAGGGACAACAGTGTAGGCTGAATGAAGGTTCTCTTGTTTAGAGGCTTAAACTTCCACCAGTGTCCGCAGTAAAAAAAAAAAAAAAATCCTTAAATATGCTAAGATGAAAGAACAATTCAAACAATCATGCAGACGATTAATCATTGTCGATAACAGAAAGGAGTGATTCTCCTCCGTGACAGAGGGCGAGCGTGCCATTTACAACTTTGTTTTTTATTTTTTTATCCCGTAGGGGGGGGGGGGCCGTTGGTTAGCGCCGTCAGTGCACCTCATGCGGTGCACTGTAGACATTACTTAAGTTCTTTTCAGCTTCCCTTCGGCTCCTAGATACGACCCCTTTCGTTCCTTTTACTGTTCATATTCTCAATTCTTCCATTTTACTGTCCACCCTCTCCTAACAATTGATTCATAGTGCAACTGCGAGGTTTTCCTCCTGTTACACCTTTCAAACCCTTTTACTGTCAATTTCCCTTTCCGTGCTGAATGGCGTCTTAGGTCCCAGCGCTTGGCCTTTGGCCTAATTTATATATTCTATTCTTCTATTGTTTTTTGGAGGAAACCTGAGCAAAGGCTTGTATTGTTTCTTAATGTGAAATGACTTGCACATTACATTTTACCTTTCTTTCATTCTAAATAATGGATGAAGTTCATGTATTTCTAGGCTGATATTCGCATCCTTATCAAAATATTTTATAGGAATAGACCAACTTTTAAGCGACTTAGTCTGATTTTTTTTAACTGAAACAAAACTGCACACACTGTTATCCTGTGCGTGTCTTCATTATTTTTATTCTGTTCAGCTTTCATTTCCAAATGATTTCCAGGTTGATTAATACAGAATTTTTCACCGTAACTTGCATGGGATTAGATATACGCGTAATATAATTTTCACTGTATTATTGTTTAACACTAAAGTTTTAAGCAAATGAGGAATATCTCTAATGTAATAGAAACAATACAAAAAAACCTTTTCGTGTTATGTGTTGCTTTGTTGCTATTACCATGAAAAGCCCTTTTTGTTATTCTCAGTACATCACCGAATACAGTATCATGGTATCTAAATTCCTTCATGTTATCAAAATTTAACTTCATTATCAATAAATTCAGGGCTACGCACACACGACATGACACTCTTAAAAATACGGATGCGAGAATCAAAATATACATTATCGGAAATATTGGAAGTTTTCTTTGCACAGAGATTTAAGCCCATTACGTACATATACACGGCAATCCGAAAACCGAAGGCATCGATCAATTTCCATCGTAGTCAATTTTACCGATAATACAAATTCCTTTAATGCACCAAAGAAAACGGTCGAATTTTCGTTTCCTTCCCAATACTTTTGCCTCGATGTATCTGACCCATATCACATATTGTGGAATGACTTTGCTTTATTCCTCTCAAAGTTTTGTTATGGACAGTGGGAAGCCCTCGTCATCAGTGACACGAGTCTGTAAGTGGAATTTGCTATAGGCGAAGAGTTGCTCTACTTATGTGTAGAGTTCCATTGTGTTTTCTGTTGTTAACAAAGAAGTCAAGACCTGATGTTCTATGTTTCAAGCAATCCAAAAACGGTGGGCAAATATCCTTTTCCATTTCCTTAGTAAATTTAACTGATGGTACTAATTCATTTAACGTTTCAAAAAAAGTTATTTACATTTTCGTTCTCTGGTCATATACAAATTACATCGTCAGCATAGCTGAACCAGGCTGCATTGCGTCTGCTTTTTAAAAAAGCCGAAATCGCTCAGGACCTACACCCAGCCTCTTATTTTTTCACCTGTGAATATATAATACTATATATATATATATATATATATATATATATATATATATATATATATATATATATATATATATATATATACATACATATATACGTATTAAAATTCTGAAAAGTTTATTTGTTTGCACACCCTCTTCTTCCCTTCCCCTCCCTCTCCTCTTCCCCTCCCCCTTTGCCCTCCCATCCCCAAATTTTCAATATTAAGTGACCCAACGGGCCACGTGTGGTCTAGTATATATTATGTCGACCACACTGTGGTTAGGGAGGCTAGATAATTTTGGTGGAAATCTGAATTTCTAATCTGCCTACAGACCAAATTTATTGGTTTGTCGGCGACTTACTTGTTACCGTATAGGTCTATGTATCTATATATCCGAAGAACAATGAATGAGTCCTCCCAGTTAAGGCAGTGTTTAGAATCTGTGACGTTGATTTAAAGTCTTCGAAGCCTCTTGGAGCAATCATTTTTATTTGGTGGCCTTGGATTTTGTTGCAAGTTATTTTTTATTTTAGATACGCAAAGACTTTTTTTTTTTTTGCAGGTATATTGATCACTATATTCCTTAGTATTTGAGGAGCGCAAGAAGGAAAAAGAGTAATTTGTTTATTAGAACTCCTGGGAATTTTTGGGCACAAAAATGAGATAGGTTTCTCTCTCTATACGTAACGTAACAAGACTTGTTAACGAAGATGAATCTCGTCCGTGAAGGTTGGATTTTGGCGCGCTTAGCATTCTCCCTCTTCCGGTTATAGCTGCCCTAGACCGATGACAAGTGACAAGTGACAACATATGAACTGTTGCTCTCAAACCTTGCGTTTGTGACGAGGCCTTGCACTTCCTAGAGCTTGACTTCTCTTTTCCACTCACATTTTGTCTTAAGCTTTTTGAGAGAGAGAGAGAGAGAAGGCGGTCTGAAGAACCAATCACTCAATCGTATATCGTTCATAATTGTATATCATCACCACTCAGACTAGACCGTGATCATTGCTAAGTGACACACTTATGTCCGTAAGGTAACACAAGCCCAAGACCCTTCTTTCACTATCATTTTATTTCATCCGACTACAGACCTCATCATTTCTAAGTCTTTTCTTAAAAGATGATGAAACCACAGCTGAATAACTTGCCTGGTATGTAATAAGTAACTGTGTAATTTTGTGTGCCTAAAGGTATCAAACAGCCTAACAGCCGTTTTCGCGTTCTATTCGCTATTTTGAGTTTTATGTAAAGTTTCGTTTTATGGCATTTTATGTTTGTTTCAGTTCCGTTAAGTAGATGTGCTTTTTAATCGCAAAGTATCAAGATTGAAAGTTTGCGATATATATATATACTGTATATATATATATATATATATATATATATATATATATATATATATATATATATATATTATATATATATATATATATATATATATACTGAAATTATTTTAATTTTCATCAGATAATGATACAACAAAACAGGATTGAAGTTCTGGAACGACTACAAACACATGCACGTTCTATAATCATTGCATGACTTGATGTTTTTTCTCTGCTTAAACCTAAAAATTCAGTTACATTACAATGAATGGTAGTTTAATCATATCTTTTAATACGAATTAGGAAAAAATAAGCTGGATGCATCGTGCTTTGATTTTTATTTGAATAATAATCCTTCATTATTCATTTGTTAACCCTTACGCTGAGATTCACCTTTCTTTAACAATAGGTTACACTATATATATATATATATATATATATATATATATATATATATATATATATATATATATATATATATGTGTGTGTGTGTGTGTGTGTGTGTGTGTGTGTGTGTGTGTGTGTGTGTGTATGTATAATGTTAAAATCCGTAACCTTTACCGTTACGAAAGTATACCTTTGTTTTCACGATATGCGTTATGATCTTGGTAAATCATCGAGAAACTCATTTGCAATGCTTTTCTGCCTAATGGAAGTCACGTTAATCTATAAGTGTGTTTGCTGAACGCTGACATTATCGGAAGAGTTTGGAAGAGAATTACCGAACAAAAAATGCTAGACTATACGGTGCTTGTGCGATATATTTGGATTAACATTAAATGCGGGGAACGTAATATAGGACTATACTAGTTATCATTCTCCCCTCCGGTCCTCCCCCTCCCACCCGCCCTCTCTTCTTATGAATATCAATTTCCTCTTTCTAATAGCACAAGTACTTAGAATTCATATCATGTTTATACAAGTAATTTGCCAGCAAGAAGTGCCATCTGTCAGCTACGGCGGATGGCTGCTCTGATGACGGATGCATAGGAGGAACTCATTAATTTAATCGTTTTGAACCAGTTGTCATTCTCTCTCTCTCTCTCTCTCTCTCTCTCTCTCTCTCTCTCTCTCTCTCTCTCTCTCTCTCTCTCTCTCGACGATATGGTATTCAAATTGACTTGGTTTAAAACATAGATTCGAATTGTTTGAGGCGGTCCGGCAGTGTAGAGAAAATGTAGGTGATTGGAAGATGGAAATGATATATAAAGCAGAGATCTCTAAGAGTTTACTACATTTTAGCGAAGCCGTTTTGGCGCCAAACTCAATTGACTCTCCAATCGGCGACCGACGTTTTAGCGCCAAGACCATTTTGCATTCTTGGATACCATCTTTACGCACAGCTTCAAGAGAATCAAATTACAATAACCCTGTTATAAATTAAGCTAGAAACATGATAAATACACATTTGGAATGAAAAAAAAACAAGCTTAGCTACTTAACTGATTAACTATGTTACTCCTTAGTCTCAGTTTAGCTTGCTAGAGGTGCGCTGTCACAAGTGTTTGTTCTTTTGCTATCTTTTCTAATCTCTCTCTCTCTCTCTCTCTCTCTCTCTCTCTCTCTCTCTCTCTCTTTTTATTCATATGATGCCTCGTCGTACAGAAAAATTTGCTGATAATTACCAAATGAAGAATTAAATAAAACTGCATCGCATTTTTTAGTGATTAACAGATTAAAGTGATGTTTTTTTTTTAAAGTTATATTACACTTTTGTTTATTTATTGACAAGTAGTCAGTAGTCACCTGAATTTCTCATGGATCACCCTAGTTTCGGAGTTGGGGGAGGGGTGCTCGTAAAACTTCAGATGGTACGCTAAAATTAAGCATTTCAGGAAATATACAGGGACCAAATGATTAGTTATTCATTTGGTCACCAATGTCTACTTGTAGGCCTACAGTTTTTCTCTCTCATGCCACAATGTCCCGCGCCAAATCAGTTGGTGCTGAACCGGCCATTGCAAATCGCCTGCTCCCAAACGAATGCACCCAGTCGTCCCATTCCGATCTGGCCATATCTTACAGTGTCATTGATCGTCAAGATGTCAACCGCTTTCCCCTTGTTTCATAATTTCACGAAAAATTATACGCTGTATTCGAATTCCATATACATCTCTTGCGTGCTCTGTTTAAGTGCAGATAGCTAGTGTGTTTTTCATTGCCAAAAGCTAAACGGTTGTCCTTGCAGTTGGCGGCTTCTATTCTTTTATGCATCATTATCACATCAATCGTAAAAAAAAGCAATCTGCCACGCCCAGTTCTCACTCACTCACATTCCAATTAATTTCGCTCGTGGTTTTTGAATTGAAGTTTTCTAGGGCGTTCCAAATCTTACTATATTTGTCCTTATCCGAAGAGGAACTGATGATTCAGCTTCCCAGTAATTTCTTTACTCTTAAGAACGTCCATCTAAATATCATCTGCTAACATGTCTGATATTCTATTAGTCGGCTGAAAATAAGGTTTGACCCGAAAAAAGTTGCTACGAGAGGTTTCTCAACTGTTTATTGTAGCAGGTGTGCTTGATAACATATTAAAAGTCTACCACAATCTGGCCATACAAAAGGTCTTATTTCCAAGACGGCGACTATAATAGCCCCCACATCCTGAAAATTCCTGTTACTCTTCATTATTCAAACTAGATGTGTAATGCTGGTGCCTAAAACCTTATTTTGGGGATCTGAAAGCCAAATTAGCATATCTGCATTATACTGAAGTGATCATATACTAACAAAATCCAAGATGGCGGACCAACATGGTCGCCATACTATGAAACTCTCCATCATTCATTCTAATTTATTTTATACAAGTAAATTTAGCGTCTGAACACCTGTTTCGGTGTGATTAGGAAATTCAAAGAGCATATCTGAATTACAGTATATTGAAGTAGGTCTAATTACATATATACAAAATTTACTATGGAAGATCAATATGGCTGCCAAAAAAAATACTTATTTTAAATAATTTTATGCGGGTAAATTACTTTCTAAACCCCTGTTTTGGGAATCTAGGAATCCAATAAATTTATTTAAATCACAGAATATTATAATGATTACATATTTATAAAATCTAAGATGGAAGTCCAATATGGCTGCCAAACTACAATAAATTATCATTATTCATTTCAACTCACATTACAGAAGTAAACTTGCTGTCTAAACCTGTCTTCTGGGGATATGGCAATCCAATTATCCTATCTAGCTTACAGTAAGCTGAAGTGATTATATATATGAATACAAAATCAATGCTGAAGGAGCAAAATAGCTGCCAAATTATGAAAATCCCCATCTCTCATTTCAGTTTACTTTACTCACGTAAATTTGGTGTCTAAATCCCTTTTTGGGAATCTAGAAATCCAACCAACTTATCTGAATAACAGTACATTGAAGTGATTAGATTTCTGAAAAACCAGGTTTACAAATATTCAGTTTCTTTCTTCTTCCTGTAAAGCTCTTAACTTGACATGGTCCACATGCGGGTGTGTACGGTAGTTCATAGCCTTTGCAACTGCAACACGTTGACAGGAAGTTTTGCACTTAAAGTGGACCATCTGAAGGAGGCTTTCTGGTGCAGTAGTTTTCTTGCTCATAACTGGCACAAACTGATTGTCCTCCAGTTTCCATCCCCAATCCACTACATTCATGTCACTTTCGTTTCCAGTCCACACCATGGTCTGGTAATACACCCTAAATCAATGATATTTTGTCGAGGACTTGGTGGGTGGGAGGCTTCTGGGGTAACAAATGACTTGGCAGAGACAATTCTTTTTATCAAAACATTGTAACGCAAAGATGAAAGTGAATAAGTGCTCTTGCCAGTTATAAGCAAGACAACTGCTGATTCAGAAAGCCTCCTTCAGATGGTCTACTGTAAATGCAAAACTGCCTGTCAAACGCACTGCAGTTGCAAAGGCTATGACCTACCGTACACACCTGCTTGTGGACCATGTTAAGCTGAGAGCTGTGAGAATCCACACACTAAAGCTTTACAGGAAGAAGAAAGAGACAATGAATATTTGTAAACCTGGTTTTTCAGAAACTTATAATATAGAATTTATGATAACATTTTACAAGTAGCCACTACACTAAGTTTGGTGGCCTTATTGGTCCGCCATCTTAGATGCTGAAAATCTAATCACTTCAACGTACTGTTATTCAGATAAGTTGGTTGGATTTCCAGATTCCCAAAAAGGGATTTAGACACCAAACTTACCTGAGTAAAGTAAATTGAAATGAGTGATGGGGATTTTCATAATTCAGCAGCTATATAACTACTCCATCATTGATTTTGTATTTATATATATACACACACACACACACACACACACACACACACATATATATATATATATATATATATATATATATATATATATATATATATATATATATATATATATATATATATATATATATATAATCACTTCAGTTTACTGTAAGTTAGATAGGATAATTGGATTGCCATATCCCCAGAGGACAAGTTTAGACATCAAGTTTACTTCTGTAATTTGAGTTGAAATGAATAATGATGATTTTTTGTAATTTGGCAGCCATATTGGTCCTCCATCTTAGATTTTATGAATATGTAATCATTGTAATATACTGTGATTTAAATAAATTTATTGGGTTCCTAGATTCCCAAAACAGGGGTTTAGAAAGTAATTTACCCGCATAAAATTATTTAAAATAAGTATTTTTTTTGGCAGCCATATCGATCTTCCATATTAAATTTTATATATATGTAATTAGACCTACTTCAATATACTGTAATTCAGATATGCTCTTTGAATTTCCAAATCACCGAAACAGGTGTTCAGACGCTAAATTTACTTGTATAAAATAAATTAGAATGAATGATGGAGAGTTTCATAGTATGGCGGCCATGTTGGTCCGCCATCTTGGATTTTGTTAGTATATGATCACTTCAGTATAATGCAGATATGCTAATTTGGCATTCAGATCCCCAAAATAAGGTGTTAAGCACCAGCATTACTTATCTAGTTTGAATAATGAAGAGTAACAGGAGTTTTCAGGATTTAGGGGCTTAATAGACGCCATCTTGGAAATCAAGACCTTTTGCATGGTGTGGTATACTTTTGATAGGTTATTAAGTACACCTGATACTACAATAAACAGTTGAGAAACCTTTCGTAGCAATTTTGGGGGGGTAAGGTTTTTTTTCATAAATGCAGCCCACCAATATGTTTTCATTGGTTTTATTGTTTGATTTTCTACGTGTTTTATTTTATTCTAAGAAAGTGATTAGTACTGATACTCTTTTCTTACTTTTTTATAGTTTAACGTTAGAAAGACATCACTACTACTATACTTGCGTTTCTCAAATTTCAGCTTTGCGTAACATCGCTATACGGCATGATTTGAGTAAGAGGAGTCCCTGTTATTTCGTAGTCTTGAATTAGTGATAAGAATGTATCCGTTATCGTAATCAGTGTCCAATAAAGAACAGTATTCCATCATAGTATTATAAACAAAGTGACATAAAAAGCGTAAATACGATGCCACTAGGAGAACAGAAATGCTACAAATGCTTCTTTAGTCTAACTTACTAGAATATAGGTCTAGACCTTGGTGCTAGGGAAGAGCGTCTTAGGCTTTTTATGACGTGGTTCATTTTAGCACGAAGAGACCAAGAATAATATTGCAGCACAAACTTAATAATAAACTCTAGCCTGTAAGTGTATTACCTTATCACATATCGAATTCAGCTCATCACTTGGTCCCAACCTGATAGCATGGTCCACAGACAGCAGCTGTAGTCTGCCTTAAAGATGTAGTCTTGGGAAAGCACTGAAATGGCGTTCTAAGTTTTTGCGTTAACATTAATTTATCTTCAGAATTTCTGTAGCTTTATTTGCAATTGAAATTTATGCGAAATATGATTAAGATGCTGCTTCCAGACACCTCCTAGATTTTTTCCTCAAGTAAATTTGAACGCCAGCCGAAAAAAAGCGAGATTAGATACCACTCATCGTGACGATGAGGAAGGAGGGTAAGAATAGTAAGAATGTGAAACGGACATGAAGATAAGAATGATTATCGAGGCCAGTAGTGACGACGTTTTATCTAAAAGTGGAGATATTGTAAGTTAGTGACGCGAGATTATTCAAAAGACAGAGCCTGACTGCAGTCTTCGCGCGGAAAACCTTCCTCACTCGGTTCACTGAAGGCATTACTTAATATTCTTTGTAGCGTCCCTTCGGCTCCTAGTTGCAACCCCTTTCATTCCTTTTACTGTAGGTTACCTTTGTTCATACTGTCTTTCTCCCATCTTAATTTCCACCCTCTCCTAAAAATTGTTACATAGTGCTACTGCGAGGACTTCCTCCTGTTACACATTTGAAACCTTTTGCTCTCAATTTCCCTTTCAGCGCTGAATGACCTCATAAGTCCCAACATTTGGTCTAAATTCTATATTCCAAATCAAGCGGAAAAGTTTATGTGATAAGTAACATTAATCTACTACAATATGACGCAATAGCTCTAATCTAACTATCGTAAGTGTGAGATTTATTTTATTAACGTTCATTGATTTATAGAATTTATCACATATTTCATGTGAAGTCCAGAAGCAAGGCTGAGAAAGAGATCGTTGTTGATATGGAATCAATATGTAATGAGAGAGTACAGCCAACGTTAGCGCCTGAGTTAACGCGAGAAAAAAAAATGCATGAAATTGGTAACTACCATGAACTGAACTCTCAGAATTGATTCTTAACAAATCAAATGACTCAAATTAGGCTAACAAAGATCCACAGTAATACCTGTTCATGGATATTATGATATGAGAGGATCTCAGGTTGAAATAAACGACACTATCTGGGAAGACCCTATTCACTACAACCACGCAGTCTAATGATCGACTTAATTTATTCAACGGTAACGTTTTGACCGCTAAAGCTAGACTTACAGTTTCCTTATCTTCATTAGAACAAAGGAAATGTATGAATAATATCCAAAGGCCAAGGTATTAATAATTCAGTAAGCTCAAACGAAGCTCTCTCGCAAATGTTTACAAGATCAAAGTTCCGAATGTCTCCCCCCAGATGCCATCTGGTGGAAGCTAGGGAAATCTTGGTGACAGAACTGCTGCTCTTTAGCCTCTTCAGAATTCCTAAGACTTTTATTGGAAATGTATTGCATATTTTCCTGGCCCTTATTTTTCCTAAAAACGAGCTGTATATTTTCACATGAAATAATCGTCATTTCTAAAGTAAGAACAATGGTGTAGCTGACATTCCATCAGTGGGGTGTCCTAGGTGGGCCTGAGATATTTGGGGGCAAAGAAAATTGCGCAAAACTAATGTACTAATTCTGTAATTAGTAAAATATACAATTCTCGAATACAAAGCATATATCCATGTGAATGAAGGAAAACAATACAATTGTATTAGTAATTAGTAAACCTGTATTTGAAATTATAGAGCTCAATTGTCAACTAATTTTCAACTCTTACTATACTGTAATGTAAATTTCCCACAACCTTATATTCAACACTAGCCTAATTTCTATTGTCTAGTTTTAATTTTCAACTATAGTATAATATCATTGTCATGTAAATATATCAAAACAACGCATATCATCAATAGCACGAAAGACTTGTGACCCTCCAAAATCTCTTCAAAATGTCAACCCATCCCATTCCCTCTTCTTCATCTAAGCAGCAGTAGCAAATTGTATTGCGCTTATTCAAAACTGCAACTATAGTTTCAATCCTTACATAAGGTGATGACATTAAGTTGTATCAAAATATCGTGAACAAACATGTCATTTGTGTTAAAAACCTATAACTATAATTCTTCTTTTGTTTACCAAAGGGTTGAAGTCTAGCTACATAGGAAATTTTAACTGGGGGGGCGGGCAGTGGGGGGGCATGCATCTGACTGGGGGACCCGGACCCCCCGCCTGGACCCCCATAGCGACGCCACTGAGTAAAAGCAAGGCCCCGTGTTGGCATCAGGGAAGGTTAATGTCACGATACAAATGCAGTTGTGAAAGACTCAAAAAACCTAGTACCAGGGAGGTCCTAGGATAGGGGTATTCAAGGTACTGGTCTTGCTGAAAAAGGATAGTGGTAAATTTTTTAAACCTAGGGATCGTCGTGAATGATTTCTGGGTGCACAACCTATTGAAAAGTCCACATGGCACTTTTTATGCATATGCTTTCAGCGTAAACTGGCGTGAATCACTTTCCTTTTTTTATTTTTTGTAAGCTTATCACCGTAACTAGATATCACTGAAACACATATGATTCATCATTTTCTACGCTTCGGGGCATGAGGAATCCTATCTTGCCATTAATTTCGTGACCGGATGCACTGAAAATAAGTTAAGAGCGCTTTATGCGCTCTAAATCATTAGAGCGACTGTGATGGTCGACATTTCTGTGGCGCCCACGATTGAATGTGCATATCAGAAAATAATCGGAAATAAAAATTTAAGAGCTATTCAATAGCTTTTTAATGGCGCCAAACTTAATATTCTAGAGCAATTTATAAGGGAATTGTAGCAATTCATACATGATATTTGTCCCCAAAGAGGTAAAGGGGCAAGTTTTTCTTTTTTTTCCCCAAGATTCTTCATTAGAAACGTGAACATGTTAGTTAGCGGAGAATAACGCAGTACATTTCATGACGTGTTTTTACCACGTGTTAAGCATCATCGTTTCTTGAGTTTTGTCAAGGTTCATGAGTATGGTGTCTGACATTACTGAAAGGCAAAAGGTACAAATAAGAGTTTTGGAGCATTTAATAACATCTTTGTGGATCTTTTAAGAGGAATTTACAAAGGAAGTGGAGATTTTATTATATATCACTATAATTTTCGCAGAGGCAGGAGAAGCCTGCTGAATTAATGAATAACCAACAGCACAGTGTTTTTGATACAGATAAAAATCACGCGCACCAAAGTCTGATGTAGTTACCTACTATATATTTATTACTGCACAAATCAGAACTATCTATTATTTATTAATTTGTAGACGCTTAAAATGTATTAGCAGCCAATTTATAGATTTCCCGTTGTTATGTTATTGCGGTGATTAATTGACCAATCTGCTGCTCCTTTGTTAGACAAGCAAGGGCTTCACATTAGAAATGCAAAAAGATTAAATGATTGTGGTAATTATAAGCGATTTATGTTCACCTTAATTAACTTTTTCGTGCACGATCCACGCGCATGCGCGTCTGATATGCCCCAGTTCGATGCACAGTTGATTTACAACTTATCGGCTGATGTTTTCATGGGCATGTGGGGGTATCATCTGGGGCACTTGAGTGCCGAGAGAGTAGACTGCATCTATTTAGCGTGATTAACTTTTTTCTCATGGACAGAGTTTTTTTTTTTTACCATACCTAAACATTCAATCTCATAAAGTAGATAGCAAATGACTAACATTCCGAGAAGGAATTATGTTGAAGAAGAGTAATGTTACTAAATCTGGTAATACGAACGTTTACATAAACACGTACATGTCCGCACACTGCAGATACACAGATGCACAATCTGCTGTGCAAGTGAATGTCCGCTTGCGTGTGTATATACTGTGTATACACTTACGGCTACTTAGTAAGGTTTGCTTTAAGAAAGATTTAGTTATCGATACCTAAGTAATGTAGCGAGTGTTTGCTTGATGTCTTAGACCATAAAATCCGGAGAACCGTTCAGGTTAGAGCTATCGATTTTAAGCGTAATTTATCCGACCTGACGGGCTGTCAGCCAAGACGTACTTGGCAAGGGGCCTTCGTCAGAAGAGTCACGGTCCCCTGGAGAGATGGGCGTATGGTTGGTCCTCAGCAGCCGTTTGTTCCCCAGCAAGTGTTGGAAGGTAGGTGGCGCCAGCGTTTTCCCGCCAAGACTCTCTCTTCAATTGTGTCTAAGAAAACGACAGTGAACGAGATGAGACTCAATAATATTCATAAAGGAAACAACAGTTCCATCTGTTACTTCACATGAAAAAATTTACTTTTATACATAGAGAGAGAGAGAGAGAGAGAGAGAGAGAGAGAGGGAGAGAGAGAGAGAGAGAGAGAGAGAGAGAGAGAGAGAGAGAGAGAGAGAATCATCTTTAAAGATGACTGAATGAACGCGAGGTGCCTTGACTGTATATTCAATAATTTTTTAAGGTGTGAAATTTGTTTCTTTTTCGAATTCGTGCACCTTCCGTGAACGGTTGAGGTCTTCATGGAAATTTTAGAACAGACAAAATTAAAGAATGATCCATTTTATAGCGGGTAGGCCTAAGTGCCTGTACCACCTAATAAATCAAGGGTTGTCGCGGTAAGAAAAATAAAGACGAAGATAATATTCAGGAAACACGGGGAAAGTAGAAATTCCACGCACGGAAGGTGAATAATAAGAAGGAATGACCAAACAGGTTGAAAGTTGGGATAGTGGATTATTGCAGTAACTGTAGAAACTTAGATCGCTATCAGCACGCACAGACACATTCTATATACGAGTATATATATATATATATATATATATATATATATATATATATATATATATATATATATATATATATATATGTTTTATGTATATTTATATATATACATGTTTTATGTATATTTATATATTATGTATATATGTATATATATATTTTTATGAACTCTTAATTTTTACCAAGAGCCACAGCAAATATTCTCATTTCTAACCGGGTCCTCTACTCAATAGATCAGTTGCCCAACAAGACAAAGATTTAAGACAGACACCAGACTTTAAGTAAAGAGAAATGCTCAAAAGGTGACAAAAAACCAAGAAATGAAACCCAACAAGCTATAGAATTTAGGCCAAAGGCCAAGAGCTAAGACCTATGAGGTCATTCGACGTTGAAACGGAAATTGACAGTAAAATTGTCTGAAAGGTGTGGCAAGAGGAAAGCCTCACAGTTGCAATATGAATCAGTTGTTTGGAGAGGGTGGAAAGTAAGATAGAAGAAAGAGAATAAGAACGGAAGTGCAGTAAAGGGAATGAAAAGGGGTTGAAGCTAGGGGCCGAGGGGACACTACAAGGAACCTTAAATAATGCCTACAGTGCACCGCATGACGTGCACTGATGGCACTAACCGCCTATGGGATAACAATTCTTGAAATTAAGACAACCGTCCCTGAAAAACTGCTGGAGGAACCAGAACAGATAAGAGCACACAATACCCATAAACTTTGATTAACTCAATCTCCTCCCAAACTCTTATACTGAAGAGTGAAAGGAAATGTCACGGTGGTAGAACGACCAACAACTCTTGCTCACTTGTACACGATAGGCGGAGACACAGATAAGAAATATCTTAACGCTAATAACTGTTTCTATACAATACTAATAATGTACCAAAATCTTGAATACAACCTAACTTGCATACACCAGCAATAATCCTTAACTGAAACGATCAATGTGCAGAAAGCATACAATTACTGCCTGCCGAAAAACGCTGTCCTTTTTCTCAAATGCTCCGACGGGAGATTCCACTTGTCATTAATATTGTGTACTGGAAGTATGGTCAAAAGGGGATGGTCACTCTTCTCCGGCCGTCAAAGGCCTCCTGACAATTCCCGGATGATCCAGCAAAGTTGGACCTTGCTCACAGGATGGTACCAGGAAAGTTCGCAGATTAGCGCGCACAGGGATGCAGTGAAAAGGCAGAGCGCATAACTCTGAAAATGCGATTTTCGCAAACTTGGTATCAATGGTAGAGCAGTAAGAGGCGAGTGTAGCCATTATGGAGTAAGTATGAGTGGTAAAAAGTTATGAGCACTCAAATCTTTCACTTCAATTAAAAAAAAAAGGATTTAGGAGCTAATGCGTTTTTAACTTTAAGGCAAAGGGCAGACACCCGCGCGACCAGCAGAAGACGCAGAAGAAAGTGAAGTGAATATCCAGCCCTTGACCAGAGAGCAGTGTCGGATGAAGTGACAGAAGTCCCCCTTACCCCCATAGGGAACCGTAAAACAGGATTAGGGTCTATTCACACCATACGTAAATGCACCTGCACGTAACCGTACCATAGCGCACGGGCAAAATACTCTTCAATGGGATTTACATTGTAGCATTCACAACATACAGGACGAGCACTGACCGTCGCCTTCAAATACCTGTGGGGTTTCTCGGCGACAGTATTTTGCAGGTACGGTCAGGCTCCGTTCAGGTACCTTTCCTGTCACTGCTGGATAGTGTGAACCTGGCACCTGCACGGATACTTACCGTACCAGCAGTCAGTAGGCTCTCAGACGTACAGTAGAAGTACAATCTGTTTTCCGCAAAATATGGACGAGGAAAAGTTAATTACATTAGTACAGAACTACGAGTTCTTGTACAATATGGCTGATAAGTATTACAGCACCAGTGTAAAAAAGGATAAAGTCTTTGCTGAAATAGGAAAAGAAATAGATGCAACAGGTATATAATGGATATTTTTTTAATTTATTTTTTTCACAGTTTCAAATTTAACACGGAGGAAAAAAAAAGCTTTTGTAACCTTTTGTATACTTTACACATAAATGACCTATACATAACACACTCGCGCGCGTATATAATGTAGTGTACAGTATGTGCAGATATAGACATATGCATAATTATGTGTATATAATTATATACATATATGGACTATATATATATATATATATATATATATATATATATATATATATATATATATATATATATATATATATATATAATAAAAATCAAGGTAAACAGAAAGATCAAGATTACCAGATGGGTAATATATATATATATATATATATATATATATATATATATATATATATATATATATATATATATATATATATATATGTATATATATATATATATATATATATAAATCAAGGTAAACAGAAAGATCAAGAATACCAGATGGGTAATTGTCAAAAGGGTAGTATACAAAGATGATCCAGGGATCACGCGGTTACAAAACTATGACCATAAATGCTGGAGAGCATACGGTGCCGTGTGAATGCAGGATACGGTATGGTGCAGGTCAGGTGCCTGTCCGTTTACGTGCAGGTATAGTGCGAAGAGACCCTAAGTTAACCTTCGCCTGACGAAAAGGTTCCCCACATCAAGTAGGGCAACAAGACAAGGCAAGCAGCGAAAAGCCAACAGGCGAAGAGAGGTAATCACAGATGACGACATTCCTCTCGTTGAAATAAGGAAAGAGAGAAACAAGGATATAGATAAAACTATTCGACAATATATACAAAAATCCTTAGAGGGGAGATAAAAAACCTACACGCAGGTTCTCGTGACTTACGCAAAATAAAAGCAAAACTTACTTTGGAAGAGAAACCAGTGAAGTGTTTGTGTATTTATATAAAATCACTCTTGATACGTGATCTTTATCATTCAAACGCCACAGGGAAGTAGTGAAAAGCAATAGTAAATCCTGACGGTGTCAGCCTTATTGCTACGCCGTCTTCAGAAGACTGATACAAAGTTGCAGTAACTCGACATATATATGCTAGCAAGACAGTAATAAAAATATAGAGACGGCTGGAAACTAAATATTTGCACCTGACAGGTGTTTTGTAGGAGGAGTCCTACACTCATTGGTGAAAGGTCAACTTCTCAAATACCGTCCTCAGAATTTAAACTTCTTGCATATTTCTTTTGAAAATGATGGACCAAGTTTATACAAACCTTAACTGATATTCATGTTGTTAATGGAACAATCTTTTATAAAGCCAGACTCAATGATGTTTATTTCCAGTATATTATTAGAATACAGTCTTTTTTGCTCCTGCCAAATTAATAGTAAGATTGTTTGCACTAACGTACAAAAATTCCGCAGTTCACCTATACAATATTACCCATTTTTTATGTTGTTTTATTCTCTTTTCCATTGTTCTATTTTCTTTTCCAGTGTTTTTCCAGTTTGACCAATATAAAAGTTATCACAAGACTTACTAGGAATTTGGTGTACGCATCCTTGCGTAATGTTCGGCGAGTTCTTTATACTTAAATGTTTATTGTTTTATTGTTCGTAAATGCTACATTACCTCCAAAATTCTCAAGTTGATGGGGAACATCTTTGAAATAACTATCTTATAGCAGCACAGGCAGGTTTTGAATGTTGTAAGTTTATTGTTACCATAAAGTCTACTTTGACGCTTTTAATGCATTGGCTAATAAAGAGTCAGGATATTTCAATTTCTTACCTATATTTCTAATCATATCTATTTCATCATCAATGTATTCGAGGCTACATATACATAGTGTTCTTGAAACATGGATATGAAAACTGATTTCTGAACTTCACTGCTGTGACCAGAATAAAAGTGAACTTAGGCAGAAACATTGGTGGGTTTTATAGACACACTGCATGTAACGACCCGAGTGGGTCGTTATGCAGGTTCTTTAACATACTCAGGACGGGGCTGCCATGACTGACGGCAGATGCAACAAACAAAGGAGGAGAAAACAACAAAAACAATAAAATAAGCTTAATATTAATTTATTTTTAATATTTACAAGTGAGTCAGGTCTGGTAAAAAGATAAAACCATAAGCATAAAAAAACCAAGAGGCAGCACTAAAAATAAAGTTAAACAAACGATTAACGTCCTAAACAAAAGGTAGCTTAAAATTAAAAAAAAAGGCAAATAAAACAACAGCAGGCAGAACGAGAAAAAAAAACAAACATAAGTCCTCCATCGGGGCACGAAGACAGCCCTCAGCTGCGCGACAGGGACAAAAACCCACAAACCAGAAAACCCCGATGGAGACGTCAAGACAGCCTCACGCTGTCATCAAAGATGAGCAGCTCGTGGTCACACGACTACTCATGGTCACACTCCACCTCTACGACGTGCTCCACTTCGTAGGCGTGCTCCAATTTGCTGCTCATAAACTCGACCAACGTCGACTCCAAAAACTGCCTGCTGCTGCTGCCACTGCCGCTACCTTTGCTGCCCTACCAGACCCGACTGAAGAAAGAAAAACGGCAGCTCACTGACGAAAACATCAAAACATAAAAAAAACTTGAAGGTAAGGAGGCAGCAATCCACAAAAGGGAACGAGCGGGGAACCAGCAGTTCCCGCAAAACCATCACTTAACGTGACACCTCCCCACCTAAAAAAAAAAAAAATTTTTTTTTACACTCAAGATCCTCCAATGCCGTAACAACCCCGCCAGCCAAAACAGAGCCGCCCTGTCACGGTCGCCATTGTAACGACCCGGGTGGGTCGTTATGCAGGTTCTTTAATATACTCAGGACGGGGCTGCCATGACTGACGGCAGATGCAACAAACAAAGGAGGAGAAAACAACAAAAACAATAAAATAAGCTTAATATTAATTTATTTTTAATATTTACAAGTGAGTCAGGTCTGGTAAAAAGATAAAACCATAAGCATAAAAAAAACCAAGAGGCAGCACTAAAAATAAAGTTAAACAAACGATTAACGTCCTAAACAAAAGGTAGCTTAAAATTAAAAAAAAAGGCAAATAAAACAACAGCAGGCAGAACGAGAAAAAAAAACAAACATAAGTCCTCCATCGGGGCACGAAGACAGCCCTCAGCTGCGCGACAGGGACAAAAACCCACAAACCAGAAAACCCCGATGGAGACGTCAGGACAGCCTCACGCTGTCATCAAAGATGAGCAGCTCGTGGTCACACGACTACTCATGGTCACACTCCACCTCTACGACGTGCTCCACTTCGTAGGCGTGCTCCAATTTGCTGCTCATAAACTCGACCAACGTCGACTCCAAAAAACTGCCTGCTGCTGCTGCCACTGCCGCTACCTTTGCTGCCCTACCAGACCCGACTGAAGAAAGAAAAACGGCAGCTCACTGACGAAAACATCAAAACATAAAAAAAACTTGAAGGTAAGGAGGCAGCAATCCACAAAAGGGAACGAGCGGGGAACCAGCAGTTCCCGCAAAACCATCACTTAACGTGACACTGCATTTAAACCCATTACTAGTTCTAGTACATTGTTAGGCAATCCAAAAAGGGTAGGCAACCATCCTTTTCCATTTTCTTAGTGAATTTTATCGATAGCACTAATTCACTTAATTTAACAAAGAAGTTATTTGCATTTTTGTTACCTGGCCCAACACATGTTATGTCTTTAACGTACCTAAGCCACACTACATTGCGTGGGATGAGTTTATTTAATATTTTGCTCTAGAAAAATTCCATATACAAAT
Organism: Macrobrachium rosenbergii; assembly: GCF_040412425.1. Taxonomy (NCBI): domain Eukaryota; kingdom Metazoa; phylum Arthropoda; class Malacostraca; order Decapoda; family Palaemonidae; genus Macrobrachium; species Macrobrachium rosenbergii. The sequence continues at coordinate 41,546,833 of NC_089765.1, read as the reverse complement.
CACTTAACACTGGAGATAAATGTACCCACTGCCATCCCAAAAATCTTGAGAGTAGAATTTCCTTCTGAAAGAAAATTTACTTTCTTTTACACAAATTTTAACTTATTCTGTTAGAGTGCGCTTGAAAAAGGGCATATCCAGCTGTCTGTTCTCTAAGCAGCTGTTTGTTCTCTGTCCAGCTGTCTGTTCTATATCCAGCTGTCTGTTCACTAACTAGCTATCTGTTCTCTACCCAGCGGTATGTTTGCTAACTAGCTATCTGTTCTCTGACTAGCTGTCTGTTCTCCAACTAACTGTCTGTTCTCTAACTAGCTGTCTATTCTCTAATTATCTGTCTGTTCTCTAACTAGCAGTCTGTTCTCCAACTAGCCGTCTGTTCTCTAACTAGCTGTCTGTTCTCTAATTAGCCGTCTGTTTTCTAACAAGCTGCCTGTTCTCCAACTAGCCATCTGTTCTCTAACTAGCTGTCTGATCTCTAACTAGCTGCCTGTTCTCCAACTAGCCATCTGTTCTTTAACTAGCTCTCTGTTCTCTAACTAGCTGTCTGTTTGCCAATTAGCCGTCTGTACTCTAAGTAGCTGTCTGATCTCTAACTACTGTCTGTTCTCCAACTAGCTGTCTCTTCTCTACCTAGCTGTCTGTTCTCCAGCTATCTGTCTGGTCTCTAACTAGCTGTCTGTTCTCCAACTAGCCGTCGTCTGTTCTCTAACTAGCTGTCTGATCTCTAACTAGCTGTCTGTTCTCCAACTAGCTGTCTGTTCCCTAACTAGCTGTCTGTTCTCTGACTAGCTGTCTGTTCTCTAACTAGCTGTCTGTTCTCCGACTAGCTGTCTGTTCTCTAACTAGCTGTCTGTTCTCTAACTAGCTGTCTGTTCTCCAACTAATTGTATGTTCTCTAACTAGCTGTCTGTTCGCCGACTAGTTGTCTCTTCTCTAGCTAGCTGTCTATTTTCTAACCAGCTATGTTCTCTAACGAACTGCTCATTCTCTAACCAGCTGTCTGTTCTCTATACACTGCTTATTCTCTTACCAGCTGTCTCTTCTCTAACTAGCTATCTGTTCTCTAACTAGCTATCTGTTCTCTAACCAGCTATCTGTTCTCTAACTAGCTATCTGTTCTCTAACCGGCTGCATGTTCTCTGACCAACTGGTTATTCTCTAATTAGCTTTCTGTTCTCTAACAAGTGTCTGTTCTCCAACAAGCTGTTTGTCCTCTGACGAGATGCCTATTTTCTAACCAGCTGTCTGTTCTCCAGCAGATCGTCAGTAGGTACCTTTGTGAATCGTGAAGTCACGTCTAAACTCACTATCCTGGATATACGATGAATCTATACATAATTTAGTTTATATTATTTATCAAGTCAACGTTTTCCTTTATATTTCCATAGGAGATGGTTCCAACCACTGTTCAAGTATATATTTTGCTAAGCTGTAAGTTGCGGAGCCGGCCGAACTAATAATTGGTTTAGCGCAAAAATTTGTTTCATGCAGTTTGATTTTTCGACACATTTACACACAGTAACAATCGAAAAGCCACATATAACTTTCATTTTAGGTGTTCATTCCCACCGAATTGATCTTTAATTTTCCTACTGAAATTGGTGTCCATACTGTCTATAGGATTTTAATTTAATCATTTGTATGTACTTTCACCACTCAACATATTTTTTTCTAAATATTTATTTACTATTTAAAATTACCAGCGCACTGGATTTGTGAGCTTTCGTCATATTTCAGTTCATTGATGACAACAATAAAATCTTTTGGAGACATTTGGAGTGTCTGGCATTTTTCATATTTCCGCAAAAAATTCCCTAGATTATGTCCACATTTTCACTGGCAATGTCACTGTGCTTTCCCAGATGACATAGTCCGGTTGTGATTTCAAAGCTATTCGATACATCAAATGACGAAGCGAAATTTGACCAGTAGCCGAAGGCGCGAGTCGTATTGCTATCAAGGTATCTGTTCAATAGATTGACGACTCATTCGTGATTGGCATTGGTCGTCCACGGACTTCTTTGGATCAGCAGTTTCGTTTTATTTTCGTGATTCTGTTTAAGATCCTGATACACTTTTCTTCTCATTTTCCTGACTTTAGACAATGCATTCAAAGCGGCAAAAATGTAATTTCATGATAACAAAAAAGATACTCATAACATAAAACACCTGATTATACTCAAATATGATAATAATTTCAGATATTCCCATCAACTTGAGAATTTCTAGAGTTAATTTAGCATTGAAGAACAGTGCTAACGAACTTGTATACCAAATTCCATTTAAGTCTTGTGATAACCTTTATGTAAATCAAACTAGAAAAACATTGGTAAAGAGAACAGAACTTCATAAAAGATGTGTAAAAAAATGCACAAGTGAACACTGGAGTTTTTGTACATTTCAGTGCAAACAATCACACAATCAAATGGGCAGGATAAAAAAAAGATAGTTCATTCTAATAATGCACTGGAAATAAACATCACCGAGTCTGGCTTTATAAAAGAAAGCTCCTCCAACAACATGAATATCAGTCAAGGCATGCACAAACTTGATCCATTAATTTCAAAAGAAATATGCAAGAAGTTTAAATTCTGAGGAGGGCAGCTGAGAGACGGTAGAAGGAAAGTTGCACAAGTTGACCTGTCAGGAAAGCGGGTAGGACTTCGCCTACAAAACACCTGTCAGGTGCAAATACTTGGTTTCCAACTGCCTGTATGTTTTTATGTACTGTCTTATTAGCATATATATGTTGAGTCTCTACCACTTTGTATCAGTCCTCTAATGATGGCTTAAAGCTGACACCAGTCAGGATTTACTACTGTTCTCCATCATATATATATATATATATATATATATATATATATATATATATATATATATATATATATATATATATATATATATATATATATATATATATATATATATATATATATATATATATGTGGAATCTACTGGTCACTTTTACCAGACACATTTGTAATTCTAATAGCCACAATGCCCTCTTAACTTCTCGAATTCTTTTTGGATATGCTTGTAACTACGAAGCCGAAAATATCCAAACGGAAGAAATTAAAGAGCCTGTGAACGCCGGTCGCGGGAAGCGAACCCACATTACCATATTCACAAGGAGGTCGCGTTGCCGACCTGACCACGAGAAGGATAAAAGTCTATTACCTCTTGTACGTACATATACCTGTCGTTTTCAGATATATTTATTAGAGCTGGCATAGACCCATCCTCCCCATCGTAGCCAAGTGGGCAATCGTTTTCATTGCTTTTTAGGCTGAAATATATATGTAGAATCTACTGGTCACTTTTACTTGTCCGTGTCTCTCTCTCTGATATGATGAACTCCATTTTTTAACATTAGGTTTTACTTGTTTCAATTTATTACTTTCAGGTTCTTCATCCCATATATATTGCCATTTATTTATGATACCCATTTTTGTGTGTGTTACATAATCAGTAACAAGGAGATTCACATTTGGTCTTGTCATGAGAGTTGCTTCTTTGGCTGCTTTGTCAGCATCTTCATTTCCTTTTATCCCTACATGGACAGGGATCCAACATATTTCTACATTTTGCTATTATTATATTATTTATGGAGATATAATTTAATTTGTTGTATTATTTTATTTTTTGATTTGTTACTTTGAATAGCTTCTATAGCGCTTCTTGAGTCACTAGAAATCAGAAAAATAATTGAATGATGATTCTTTAATTATTTTTATAGCTGATGCAATTCCATGCAATTCTGCTGTAAATACCGAAGCATTATTAGGAAGAGAGAACTGATAAGTTTTGTCTTGGGACACTGCAGCATATCCCACTCCGTGTTCTGATTTAGGTCCATCTGTATATATTGCGTAATGTGGACCTTTTCGGCTTATGTGCTCTATTGTATGTTGTCTATGGTGTTCTGGTGTATATGAGTTACTTTTTGATAAACTCGAGGTGTGTGCAAATTCCCATTTTATTCATTGTCCAGGGAGCAGGTGATTTTACTATTAAAGGCAGTTGTATATCTATATTCAGCGACTCAAACAATCTTCTAGCTCTAATTGGGAAAGGTTGTGGATAGTTATTTATAAATACGTCTCTCAATTAAAGTAATTTTTTTGTTGGAGAATCACTAGTTTGAATTCTTAAAGCATTTTTCACTGTTACTAGCTCTCTATGGAGAGACAGAGGCAGTTCACCACATTCAACTTGTAACGATGATTTTGGTGATAATCTAAAGGCTCCTGAGCATATTCTAAGGCCTTCATTGTGAACAGGGTCTAACATTTTCAGCGCTGCGTCAGATGCTGAGCCATATACTTCACTTCCATAATCAATGATGGACAGAACTGTTGCGTTATACAGTACAGTAAGGGTATGTCTATCGGCTCTCCAAGTAGTGTTCGATAGTTTTCTAATTAGATTTGATGCTCTTTTACTTTTAGATTTTACATATGTAATGTGGGCTCTCCAGTTCAAGTGAGTATCAAATATTAATCACAAAAATTTTGCTGTTTGGCCTATTGGTATACTATGGTTTCTGATTTTTAAATCTATTTCCTCACCTTTTTTCCACTTTTTATTTTTATAAAACATGATTGCTTTAGTTTTATGTATGGAAAATTTAAAGCCTACAGATGAGGCCCATTCATCTATTTTTACTATGCTTTTATTAATGATTCGTTCTGCATGTTTTATTCGGGATGCTGAATAATATATGGCAAAATCATCCATATACAGGTTACTTTTAATGCCAATAGGTAGATTTTTACTGATATCATTGATTGCTAAAATAAACAGTGTGCTACTAAGGACGCTTCCCTGTGGAACACCATTTTCAAGTGGAAATGTTCTAGACAGATCATCATCAATTCTCACCTGAAAATTGCGATTTGTCAAAAAGTTCTGTATAAACCTAGGTAAATGTCCACGGATGTTGTTGTTTTGTAAGTTTTTAATACAGCATACTTTCATGTAGTATCATATGTTTTTTCAGTGTCAAAAAGACAGCTTCAGTAATCTGTTTTAGTTCAAAATCTCTATGTATATGGTCTTCTAAGTTACAGAGAGAATCTACCATGTTAGTCGAGCATTTACCATCTTCTCTAACAATTTGCATAAGCAGCTTGTTAAAGAAATTGGTCTGTAATTATTTACATTACTGGGATCCGTTCCAGGTTTGGGGATAGGAATTATTATAGCTTTATGCCATTCATCTGGAAATAAATTTGCCAAAGGTGCTAAGTGGCAGATCATCTCAAAACAAATATTGTCACCCCCAGGAGCAGATTTATTACTGTTCCAGAGAGCATATTCCAACTCTGACATATTAAGTTTTCTACTATAATATATATCTTCTATTGTTTCAAAATTTATTGTTATTAATTCTATTCTATTTTTTTGTGGAGAAGTGTTCATCTAAATTTTTATCACTACTTACATTTGCTAAATTTTCTCCCACTATATTACTTATTTCTTTTGGATCAAGTGTTCTTTTACCATCTTTTAAAATGGCATGTCTAGGTGGTTTACCATGGGTACCATTTCCTGAAATTTTCCCATATTTTTTGTATGGGAGTATTATTAGAGAGATCTGATACATATTTCCCCCATGAAATGATTCTTCCTTGAATTACTTCTTTTTTAAATTTTGCAGATATTTTGCTGTATACAGGTTTTAATGTATCAATTTCTAGTAATAATACAGTAATTTTTTGTAAAGTTCTTTCTAATATCGGTAATTTTTTATTCATTTTACTGAACTCTCTATTTAAATTATCTAATCATCTCCCTATTGAGTGTTTTATATTTATTAATTCTGTTAACTCATCAGACCACCATGGAACTTTGTGTTTTGTTGGATGGGGTTTTGACTTTGGTATTGCTTTATCAGCAGCATTTTTAATGAAATCAACAAGAAATTTATTAGTTTTATTATGGTCTTTTAAATATTCAAATGGTGGGATATTTCTAGTGTGCATTTCATATCGCTCCCAATCTGCTTTATAAATGTTATAGTGGGGGACAAGTTTTGCAGGATTATTTTGTAATAAGGAAATTAATATTGGGAAATGATCACTGGTGTACAAGTCATCAACTGTATTCCAATCCAATCTGTCAACTATACTTGTTGTATATAAAGTTAAGTCTACTGAGAAAAATGTACCATGTGCTTTTGAAAAATATGCACCAATTTCATCATTTATACAGCACATATCTTTTGAATCCATGAACTCTTCTATTTTACTACCTGTTCTATTTGACTTTGTACAATTACACTCCCATATTCCTTGATATTGTTAAGTAAATCTTAAAGTTTATCAATGTCGTAATTTTTATCAGGTTGGTTATATAAGTTATAAATTATGTAATTATCGTTTTTTATTCGTATTTTAATACTTGATATTTGCAAGTCAGTAAAATTTACAGGTACTCTGTCATAACATACTTTGTTATGTACATATATAGCAGTACCTAAATTTCCTTCTTCTCTAGATGTAAGATACTAAGGTATATTTACCTGTTGTTGATATTGTTTTGTTGACATGTTGTAAACATAGTATCATTAGTTCATATTCCCTTAGTAATCGTTGTATTTCTCCCAAATGTAATCTGGTCTGTAGACCATTTACGTTCCATTGTATAATACAGTTATTGAAAGTATAACTTAGTGTGTTCAAGTGTTATTTTCTTTTTGTGGATCATCAATTTGCATTTTTTCTAAAATCCAATTCACAATATTTATTTGTTTTCCTTTATAAGACATTATGTGTCCAATGCACATATAGCCCTTTTCGTGAGTGTCTAAACTAGTAGTTTCTTTGTTTCTGTATCTTTTAAAATTTCGTATAGTGTTTGATAAACTGTCCTTTATTATGCTTTTGTTTTTGTTGCACAGTTCAATGAAACATTCATTACATCCACATGTGTTTTTATGTGTCGTTTCTTCGTTTACTCTTGCTGCACCTATTACTGGTGATGGAGTAATCTCTTCTCCCATCACAGAATCATTCTTGTCAATGGTTTGTTCCTCTACTACTTCTTTGATGTTGTGGGTATCTGTTTCCATTGGTTTTATTATTACTTTAGGAGACAAAGGTATATTCTTATCATTTTCTGGTTTATGTTCTTTCTTCGGGTCTCTCACCTTTATTTTAATTGATGTATCTCTAATAATAGTTGGTTTTTTGTTGGTCTTGCGTGGAGTTCTCTCTGAAGGCCCTTTTTTTCTTTAGTTTCAAATTCATCACAACTATCTTCTAATATTTCTGTGGTGCTTGTATTATCTTCTAGTTTTTTCTTTTCTCTTAATATCTCAAATGAATTTGAACAAATATTTGTATACTTTTCTTTGTTCTTTGCCATATTAGTTTCTTCTTGCAAAGTGGTTATTTTTCTTTGAGACTGATCTATCAGGGATTTGTCACTCTTATCTATTTCCGTTTTTGTTTCACTGTTTGATCTAGTTACAGTAGAAAACATTCGTTTCCTAGCGGGATCATGCATTCCTCTAACTTTTAATTCTAATTTGGCCTCTTTTATAGGCATTCCTGTCCTTTCCTGAAGTAATTTTAATTCTGTATTGTATATATAAAACAAACACCCCTTAGATCTTGCAAGGTGATTTTGTCCACAGTTCACGCATTTCGGTTCACCACACCTCCACTGAGTGGTATGTTTGTCAGATCCACAATATGCACATATAGATTTATTATGGCAATTTTTCTTTGTTTGTCCATATGTACTACAGTTTTAGTGCTGTAGTAGTTTTGGAACATACGGTCTCAGTTCTCTGCTCTGGCCCATTGTTTTAATTTTCAAGGATAATTCATGGCCTTCGAATTTTATCTTTGCTATTCTCAGTGTTTTTCCATTAGTCCGTCTACTGGCTATGTTGTATATTTCACAATCTTGTACATTGTTGTACCTTTTTTTAAGGGAATCCAGCAATGTATTTTTTTCTATTGGTTCTTCATCATGTTTTTTCACATGTACCTTTATATTGTCAATATTTTTTATAGTCAAGTAGTTTTCTGATTGAATATTCGTTGTGGTTTCTATCAACCACATCTGATCTTTTATTTGTCTGAACGACATTTCAGTAGTTGAATGTCGATTCAACAGGAAGTTTTCTAATTTCAATGCCAATATTTTCTTCTCTGTTTCTAAGGTAAGGGATCATGACCAACTTCCACTTCCAAAGAGGGAGTTGAAGTGAGTTAAGGTTGGGTCAAGATATTTGGCTTTTTTGGTTTACTTTTTATTGGAGCATAGGGCTCCAGTGTAATTACATTAGTATTTTTTCTTGAGTTTTCCTGAGAGAGGTTGTCAGAGGAGGTTCCAGCTGTTGTCAGTGCCGAGTCGCTACCATCAAAGGGCCCAGGGGTACTTAAGTCTTTAACACAACTTAGCATAAAGATTGAAGTAAAAAAAAAACCTGAAAACCTTAAAAAGATATCATCAGCCTTTCATGAGGTTTATTCTTCCACCAATGGCACAAGTGAGAACTGACTTCCAAATATCCGCTCCCTACCCTACCTCACAGGGGATGGCACAACATGATTAGAGTGGCCCAAGTGTAAGCCAAACCCGCTTGCTAGAACTAACAATATTACTGGAATACAATCATCCCCACCCTAATCATGTTATGGGCAAACCAGATAGAATGCCGAGAGTCCTATCCCCAGAACCAGACCTCCCTGGAATCCGTGGTCCAGCCCTAAAAAATAGTTCCGCCTGATATCTCTCAGGTCCGAACATTATCGGGCAGTTGATGGTCCTACCACAGTTCCCACTATTTAGCTTCAGATATGAACTCATTCCCAGTTGTGATATCTTTTCCTGTTTATCAGGTCCAGTAAATTTTGGCAAAAGCAGAAAATTCCGTAAAAATTAATTCAGAGGAATACAGAATGGTATATAGAACTCTTGGACTCAAACCTGGGAACAGTCAAGGTGGTCCCAAAACGAGGGGGAAAGTCAAACTAAGTTTATCAAAACAATTGTGAGGTATCAGTAATTAAACAAGAAATATACTAGAGTAAAAGGGCATCACTCCATCAAACAACTTTAACTGTTTCCCTGGTCTTAATTCACTTCAGCAAAACTAAAAGAACAAAACATGTTTATCACTTTGCCTTATGCACACAATTGACCCTATTCACTGGTGGTCAATAAATGAAACACTGTTTTTAAAAATTTCAAATACAAAAATTTATTGTTAAATTCAAAATTTATAATTAGAATTTACAATCTGAAAAATTTGCTATTACTTGAAAACAACACAAAAATTTAATTAATTCTTGAGTTAAATTATTAAACAAAACTAAATCACAAAAACTTTAATTTATCAAGAAATTAAATTAATCAAGCAAAATTAAATGATCAAGAATTACTCAGTATTTGAAAAGAAAATCTTAATAAATGAAAATTAAATATTTAAAATGCTAGGTAAATAAATGTTAAATCACCAATTTATAAAATGTGAAAAATAAAGAGATTGCAAACACAAGAACACACAAAAATACACAAAAGATTTATAAATGATAATTTCACCAAGGCAAAAATTCTCTCAATATACCTTATTATACCATGGTAATAATAAGTAAAATTCACTTTACCTTACACAAGCTTGTGAAAACCTTTGCAAAATAACACAGCTGCTTTAAATTCACAAAACACTTTTTTGTTTGGTGCCGTTACCAAATTTTTCCTATGATCAGATCTCAAAAGCTAAGATTAACACCAGTGACCACAAAAATTCTGCGTTAATAGCTTCTCTCTTTTTTCAAGAGAGAGAGAGAGAGAGAGAGAGAGAGAGAGAACTAATATGATCGGTCTCTGAAATCAGAATGAATAAATCTGAGGATTCCAGTATGAAATGGAACAGTCATATGACGTCATTAAGGCATTTTGGGAACGAGATATGAGAAGTTTCTAGAAGAAGGTGGCAAAACGTTTTGAATGCAATCGGGACGATACATGATCAGAGCAATGCAGTCTTAAACATGACGCAATTGCCTTGTGCTTCAGTGCAACACTTGTTCGCATTTCTCAAAAGTACACGTCTTTACCAGAAAATCATATGAAACACATGTAACATTGTGAAATCCTTCATCTTCTTCTTGTATGGGACAAAGCTTTTACATAAATCTTAACACGACTCGATTGCTATTCCCAACCTGTCATCACTAACCCAAAACAAAGTGCTTTCTTATCCTAACTGATGACAGATACTACATCTGGTCTAAAACTCGAATTTCTCTCTCCCGCTGCTACGCTATCATCAAGAAAGATATTATTAATTCTAAGCTACGCTGTTAAGCTATCTAAATCACTAACTCTTTTGAGATCTGAGACTACACTACATACAATATTTCAATAATTATTATTATTACACATAACACATGATTAATAGATGAGTAAATATATCAAAACTATGGAAAGACATACATATTAGAAGGCAACATCATAAAAAAAAAAATATATATATATATATATATATATATATATATATATATATATATATATATATATACATACATATATATATATACATATATATATATATATATATATATATATATATATTGTGACGAAGTGTCCAGTGTCTGTTCTTCAAATCAAACCTGATATCTAAGTGCTTGTCCCGGAGTCTAAGGCACCATTTATATATGGGGAAATGGTCCAGTCTAGTGCACCATTTATATATGGTGACCCCGGAGTGTCCAGTGTCTGTTCTTTAAATCAAACCTGGTATCTAAGTGCTTGATATTTGATTACCAAACTTACCATTTATTCAACAATTATAGTTACCTCACAAAAGCCAGACACCTGAACCCTCATCACACATAAAAGACGACTGATTTCTCTAAAGGCAACAGTGATCCCTTATAAAACTTATCAATCATGAAAGAAAGCAGATTAAGTTCGTTAAACAGGTGTGAGGTAAAATCTAAGGGCATCACTCCATTAACATTATAAAAGTTCAAATATTTCCATTTATTTCATTTCCTGGTTCGAGCTCACTTCAATTACTTGAAGGAAAACATCTCACTTACCACTCTATCTCTAATTCAAATCAAGATTACTGGTGGGTCAATGAATGAAACTCTGATATAATATTTTAAATACAAAAATTTATTTCTAAACTCAAAGATTATACATGACATTAACAGTCTCAGGAAATTTATTATTACTGGAAAACAAAACAAAATTGGATTAAATCTGAATTAATCATCAGTCAAAATTAAATCAGAAATTAACTTATTAATTCATCAAAAATTATTCAAGAAAGATTTAAATTGTTAAATAACAAAACTTGATTGAAAGAAAATATACTGTAAGTAAATTAATTCCCAAGTGTTAAACAAAATAATGCAAATAAATCAATCATGTAAAAATGTGGATACAAAAGACAGAAATATACTCTGCAAAAGATTAAATATCAAAAAATGTAAAGCAAAAATTAAGGCAATAGCAAACACATCACATATATGTATAAAAGAAAAATTCTTCAAAAGATAAAGCATAAAACATATAACATGAAAAAATATTAAAAAAGTGAAAAGGTATCTTTACATATAACCACTGCAGATATTATTTTCAGTGCACTGAAACCCAAAACTATATTACAATACCTTGGTACCAAATGCTTCGTGTCTTTAACCAGGCGCCGTTACACACACACTTAATAAAATACACTGTTCAGATAACTCAGACACATTTACTAAGGAATTAAACAGTTAAAGAATATGAGTGACCATCGTCTACCAAAATATCAATTACATTAAAACGGGACATTCGTAATATCCCGAGAGAGAGAGAGAGAGAGAGAGAGAGAGAGAGAGAGAGAGAGAGAGAGAGACGCAGAGCGGAAAAACACAGCTCCTTTCCACAATGCTTTTTGGTCTCTGAGTGTCGACTTCTCTGTGTGGGCGTCTATCTACGTGGTAGGTCTAACCACAATGTTTTGATCGAGTCCCAATGGAATGCATTACTTCAGCAGTTTTGAAAATACACGAACAACGACTGCCCTGTCCCTTCTCTCTCTACACACCTACCGTGCTCTCTCGACGCCACGCACTCCGTCCCTTCTCACAAACCACACAGAGTGCAATCATTTTACCTACGCTAACTCTTTTACGGTATACGCGTATCTGAACACAAAATCATAGAGTATACACAACACACAAATACACACGGGGAGATTACTGTATCATGAAAACCACAGCATAAGATACCTCCCCCAAGAAGATTGGTTATCCCGGGGTTGAATCCAACGATTCACAACGGGATAAGTAATCAGCAACCACATTGTTCCTACCCGAGATATGCTGTACCTTAATATTATAGGGTTGCAAGCACAGAGACCACCGAGTGAGTCTCTGGTTGTGATTCTTGATCCGCTGTAAAAACGTGAGCGGATTGTGATCAGACAGCACTAAAATCTCCTCATTCCTAGGTCTGTTCACATACACTTCAAACTTTTTCAATGCTGTGATTAAGGCTAGAGTTTCTTTTTCTATCGTGGAATACACTTTCTGATGCTTTTTCAGTTTCGAAGACATGAAACATACGGGATGCAAAAGTTCACTTTCATCTTCTTGAAGTAGTACAGCTCAATTCCACAGTCAGAGGCATCAACTTGTATCACAAATTTCTTATTGAAGTCTGGAGCCCGAAGTACTGGTCTTGAAGTTAAAATGGCTTTTATCCTCTCAAAGGATTCTTGACATTCTGTAGTCCAAACAAACTTAGCTTTGGGACTAGTTAAGTCTGTTAAGGGGGCTACTACAGCTGAGAAATTCGGGCAGAAACGTCGATAGAATCCTGCCATGCCCAAAAATCTCTGTAACTGTTTTCTAGTAGTAGGTGGGGTAGCCTTATGGATACCCTCTACATTAGCGTTTACTGGAGCGAGAAGGCCTTTCCCAACTTCAAACCCAAGATACTGCACAGTTGCCTTCCCAAACTCACTCTTCTCTAGGTTGACTGTTAGTCCTGCTTCCCTTAGTTTCTTGAAAACTTTCCTCAGGATCTTCAGATGTTCTTCCCAGGTTGTAGAGTAAATGACTATGTCATCCAAATATACACCTACTCCTTCTATGGACCCTAGCAGTTGATCCATCACTCGCTGAAACGTTGCAGGTGCATTCATCAGACCAAATGGCAGAACAGTATACTGGTACAGTCCAAAAGGAGTAATAAAAGCTGACAGCAATTTAGCATTCTCATCTAAGGGAATTTGATAGTATCCCTTCAACAGGTCTATCTTGGAGACAAACTTGGCTTGCCCAACATTATCAAGTAACTGATCTATAAGAGGCAAGGGATAATTGTCAGCCACACTGATGGAATTCAGTTTCCTATAATCAGTACACATCCTAAATGAGCCATCAGGTTTCTTCACTAACACACATGGAGAACTGTAGTGACTTGAACTGGGTTCTGCTAATCCATGCTGTAACAAATATTCAACTTCTTTCTTCAAAACATCTCGATGATAAGGTGATAGGCGATAAGCTCTCTGTTTGAATGGTCTGCCATCTTCTTGGATCTTGATCTCATGCTTGATCAGATCAGTACACCGAGGTACATCTGCAAACAGTTCTGTGAAGCTTCTAATCACTTCACACAACTCACCACCTTGCTCAACACTCAGATGTTTCAGTTTATCCTCCAAATTTTCCAAAATTGAAGAATTATTCATCTTGCTTTCAGCTCCCAATTCATATCCATCGTCGTCTTCTGTAGTTGAAGTTGTCTGGGTTATTGACACAGTTTCCATTTTGGTTTCTGAGAAGTAAGGTTTTAAGAGGTTTACATGTATCTTCCTTTTTCGTCTTCGTCTTTCTGGTGTTTCAATTACATAAGTTCTATCACTTAACCTCTCAATTATCTTGTAAGGACCTTGAAACTTGTTGGAAAGGGGAAATCTCTTGACAGGTAAAAACACTAACACTTGTTGACCAACACTAAAACTTCTTAGCTTAGTCTTCGTATCATATCTCCTTTTCATTTTCTCTTGACTCAGTTTCAGATTTTCTAAAGAGAATTTTCTAATCCCTTCCAATCTTTTCCTCAAGTTCTTTACATACTCTCCGTGGACTTCCACTTGATTTTCTTCCCAATTTTCTGCAAGAATTTTCAACGGTCCTCTCACTTCTCTACCAAAAATCATCTCGTTAGGTGAACAACCCATGCTTTCTTGATAAGCATTCCTAATTTCAAATAACATCAATTGTACACCAACATCCCAGTCTCTGCCTGACTCAGAACAATACTTAGTCAGCATACTTTTTTCAATGTCTGGTGAAACCTTTCCAAGGCTCCTTGAGTCTCTGGGTGATACGCAGTGGACAACTGTTGTTTCACTCCTAACAAGTTCATCACATCCTGAAATAGTTTGGAAGTAAAATTGGTTCCTCTATCACTTTGTACAATTTCAGGTATCCCAAACTTTGAGAAAAACTCCACTAGTCTCTCAGCAACTATCTTGGCAGATATGTTTCTAACAGGGATTGCCTCAGGATATCTTGTCACAGGACACAGCAATGTTAACAGATACTCATGACCCTTCTTCGTCTTCGGCAGTGGTCCAACCATATCTATAATCACCTTGCTAAAGGGTTCTCCTCTAACTTCTATAGGTTGTAGGGGGCTTTCTGAATGGTTTCATTTGGCTTTCCAGCTATCTGGCAGGTATGACACTCCCGACAGAACTTGCTAACATCTTTGTGAAGTCCAGGCCAGAAAAAGTATTTCATGGTCTTCTCCGCAGTCTTCCTGATTCCCATATGTCCAGACTCATGAGCTACTGCTACTACTTGCTTCCTCAATGGACGTGGGATCAAAATTTGATGATATTCACCCCATTCAGCATCTTCTGGTATATCTGCAGGTCTATGCTTCCTCATCAGCAAACCTTCCTTCAGATAATAACAGGTAGGAGTTTGTTGCATCTCTTCTTGATCAACAACTCTGAAAAACAACTCAGCTAAGGATACATCCTTCTTCTGTAGGTCCATTAACTTCTCCCTGGTCACCTGACCAACTTCAAGGGTTGAGCTCTCAATATCTGCTAACTCAGCTACTGTAGTTTCACTGTTATCCTCAGGAACATCTTGACTACTCAGAGTCTCTTCAGGGACGACAGCTTCTTCTTGGGAAACCTCTTCTTGGTCAACATTAGGGGAAACATCATTTCCCTGGAACAACTCTTCCAGCCTCAAAGATCCTTCTTCAGTGGGTAAATCCTCAGTCTCTTCACTTGCAGGCATAGTCCTCTTCATACTCCTAGTAGTCACACAGCTAGGAAATAGGTGGGGGTTATTCTTCTCCAAATCTACCGTAGGACTAATCCTCAATGGTTTATCTGTCACTATAGGACAAGGAACAAATGGCACACTACCAACTTCATTCCCTAACAGAACATGTACACCGTCAACAGCCAGTGAGTCCTTTACAGCAAAATCAACATCTCCTGTCACTAATTCACATGACAGGTGTAAGCGGCATATAGGAGTTACCTCTTCTCCTCCAATACCCTTCAAAATAACAGAATCTCCTGTAAGATTCTCCTCCAACTGGGGGTGAGCACCACGGACTACCACACTATGGTTGCTCCCTGTATCACGTAACACCTTGACTGGTACCTGCACACTTCCTCCTGGAGTTGTCAGCATACCCTCATAGATATATGGCTTAAAAGCCTCCAAACTGCTCAGCTACTCACTGCTTGAAGTTACATTTCCACTGGTTGCTAAACATTCAGCTTGTTTAGTCTCAGTCTTCACTGGAGCTTGACTCCTCCCACATTGTTCTTTGTAGTCTGTTTCACCTGGTCATTTCTTACTACTTGACCAACTGGTTTGGACTGCCAATGTGTCTGATGACACTCCCAACTGAAGTGTCCTGCTCTTCCACACTTGTAGCAGACAACATTAGGCTTCTGTAATTGCCTTGCAACATTATTATATGAGGATTTTACATTAGCTTGCTGAGGGATATTACCCTGCATTGACTTGGTATTGCCACTTGTAGGATTCCCATTAAATCTGCTCCTGAAATTTGGGTGAGACCTAAAACCTGTGCGTTGATTCTGGTACTTGACATTATAGCTCCTTCTGCTGCTTATAATGTTGTAGTCCTCACTGAGTGTAGCAGCTTTGTCAAGTTTATTCACCTCTCTCTCTCTCAGATAGGCTCTTATGTGTTCAGGAATTCCCCTAAGATATTGTTCAAGGACAAATAATTCTTCAAGATCTTCAAATGTTTTAACTTTAGCAGCCTCCAACCATCTTTCATTATAATATTCAGTGGTCATCTGGTAAACTTGTAGCACATTGTGTTTAAGTACCTTGTACTCTTTACACTGCTCAGCTGATAAGGCTAAATAGGCACTTCTTCCTTTTCCAATGAGAACACTCTGCAACAGGACCGACCATTTATCCTCTGGCCATCCCATTCCTGCAGCCACTTTTTCAAAGTGATCAAAAAACTCATCTGGAGCTTCTTCTGTAAACTTTGGAATTAACTTCTGCACTCTTACTACATCAAATAAAGGGTCTGAATCACCTTGAGTAGGGTTAGATGGTGTTACGGGCAATTCAGCTGTAGCTTTCAACCTTTCCATCTCTCTCTTGTGTCTAGCTATTTCTCTTAATTCTTCAGCAGCTTTCTCTTCTTCTCTTTCTTTTCTTTCTCGTTTTTCTCTGTCTTCTTTTTCTCTTTCAGCCTGCATTTTTTCTCTTTCAGCCTGCATTCTCTCTCTTTCAGCCTGCATCTTCAGCTTAATCAAATTTGCTTCTGCTTCTAGACGTCTAAGCTCTGCTTCTGCATCACTTTTCTCTTTCTTTTGCCCATGTTTATCTATAAGTTCTACCTCAGCTGCGTTCAACAATTCTTGAGCATCTCCGAGCTCTTCATCTATTTTACCAGAGTCCATCAATGCTTGGATTGCAATGAATTTTATTTGTGCCTTTACCATGTTGGCAGACACCTGACCACCATATGCTACTGCTATCTCACTCCACTGTGCTTTAGTCAGAGTGATTTCAGATAACTCTTGGATGGAGGGGTTTGCTAAAAACTCCTGAACGTCGAATAGAGCCATTTTTTCAGTTACTGAATTAACAATTCAATATGACAACAATTCAATACAATAAATTGCAAAAAACAATTATATGGTCACTCTTCCAAAATGCAAAGAACAATTATATGGTCACTCTCCTCACAAAATAAAAGAACCATATGGTCACTCTCCTAATAAAATATGCCCCTAACACCACCAGTATACACCAGAGTGATATTTGTGATCTGTTTTCCCAGGGTCTTGGGCACCACTTATATATGTGACGAAGTGTCCAGTGTCTGTTCTTCAAATCAAACCTGATATCTAAGTGCTTGTCCCGGAGTCTAAGGCACCATTTATATATGGGGGAAATGGTCCAGTCTAGTGCACCATTTATATATGGTGACCCCGGAGTGTCCAGTGTCTGTTCTTTAAATCAAACCTGGTATCTAAGTGCTTGATATTTGATTACCAAACTTACCATTTATTCAACAATTATAGTTACCTCACAAAAGCCAGACACCTGAACCCTCATCACACATAAAAGACGACTGATTTCTCTAAAGGCAACAGTGATCCCTTATAAAACTTATCAATCATGAAAGAAAGCAGATTAAGTTCGTTAAACAGGTGTGAGGTAAAATCTAAGGGCATCACTCCATTAACATTATAAAAGTTCAAATATTTCCATTTATTTCATTTCCCTGGTTCGAGCTCACTTCAATTACTTGAAGGAAAACATCTCACTTACCACTCTATCTCTAATTCAAATCAAGATTACTGGTGGGTCAATGAATGAAACTCTGATATAATATTTTAAATACAAAAATTTATTTCTAAACTCAAAGATTATACATGACATTAACAGTCTCAGGAAATTTATTATTACTGGAAAACAAAACAAAATTGGATTAAATCTGAATTAATCATCAGTCAAAATTAAATCAGAAATTAACTTATTAATTCATCAAAAATTATTCAAGAAAGATTTAAATTGTTAAATAACAAAACTTGATTGAAAGAAAATATACTGTAAAGTAAATTAATTCCCAAGTGTTAAACAAAATAATGCAAATAAATCAATCATGTAAAAATGTGGATACAAAAGACAGAAATATACTCTGCAAAAGATTAAATATCAAAAAATGTAAAGCAAAAATTAAGGCAATAGCAAACACATCACATATATGTATAAAAGAAAAATTCTTCAAAAGATAAAGCATAAAACATATAACACGAAAAAATATTAAAAAAGTGAAAAGGTATCTTTACATATAACCACTGCAGATATTATTTTCAGTGCACTGAAACCCAAAAACTATATTACAATACCTTGGTACCAAATGCTTCGTGTCTTTAACCAGGCGCCATTACACACACACTTAATAAAATACACTGTTCAGATAACTCAGACACATTTACTAAGGAATTAAACAGTTAAAGAATATGAGTGACCATCGTCTACCAAAATATCAATTACATTAAAACGGGACATTCGTAATATCCCGAGAGCGAGCGAGAGAGAGAGAGAGAGAGAGAGAGAGAGAGAGAGAGAGAGAGAGAGAGAGAGAGAGAGAGAGAGAGATGCGGAGCGGAAAAACGCAGCTCCTTTCCACAACGCTTTTTGGTCTCTGAGTGTCGACTCCTCTGTATGGGCGTCTATCTACGTGGTAGGTCTAACCACAGTGTTTTGATCGAGTCCCAATGGAATGCATTACTTCAGCAGTTTTGAAAATACACGAACAACGACTGCCCTGTCCCTTCTCTCTCTACACACCTACCGTGCTCTCTCAACGCCACGCACTCCGTCCCTTCTCACAAACCACACAGAGTGCAATCATTTTACCTACGCTAACTCTTTTACGGTATACGCGTATCTGAACACAAAATCATACAGTATACACAACACACAAATACACACGGGGAGATTACTGTATTATGAAAACCACAGCATAAGAATATATATATATATATATATATATATATATATATATATATATATATATATATATATATATATATATATATATATATATATATATATCTATATATATATATATATATATATATATATATATATATATATTTATATATGTGTGTCTGTATGTTAAATGTTAACGAATGGGTGTCTTCAGTTGCGTTGCCATGTGGGTGTTGGGGGCGGAGCAATCAGATGCTTGGCGCCCCCACTGGCTCTCCCAGTTGAATTTCCTTTGTAGGTAAAATTTAATCCTTAGAGTATTTGATACATTGCATATAGTAAGAGTTGAAAATTAATTGAAAATTGAGCTCCATAATTTCAAATAAAGGTTTACTAATTACTAATACTACCATATTTTCCTTCATTCACATGGATATATGCTTTACATTCGAGAATTGTATATTTTACTAATTACAGAATTGGTAAATTAGTTTTGTGTAATTTTGTTTGGCCCCACAAAAAGTATCTTTGCCCCACCTAGGGCCCCGACTGTTGGAATGCCAGTTACGCCACTGGGTGTCTTTTGCTAAATTTAATGTATCGTCAGCCTTTTACTTTAGTCACATGTTTAATGAAAGCTTTTATGCTAGAAGATGTAGTCGTATCTCTCCTATGAAAAGAACCCGAAACCGCTGATTTTTATTGGAGCAATACCCTATCCGCTGAGAATAAATTCAGTAGCATCAAGCAATAAAAAAAGACTCACTTTGAAATATTCAGTTAACCTCTTCGCATCAAGTTAGGGCAGGCAAAATGTCGAAGGAGGTAGTACCTCTGTGCACTAGCAGATCCACGGGGTGGGGGCCACCTGAGGACGTGCCCCCCCCATGAAAAATAATGACATAATAATAATATTTAAGATTTAGATTATAATAACATAAATAAGAAGTATGCTTATAGAAATAAGAGTAAAATTGAGAGAGAGAGATATATATATATATATATATATATATATATATATATATATATATATATATATATATATATATATATATATATGACATTTTTTTATCACACCGTGATTTATATACGATCATGAAGCTACAAATATCGCTTAATATCAAATCCACGCTACCTCGTGAATATCCCCGATGGGGAATTATCACCGAAGGGGAATTCATAAGTGATAAATGGACGGGCACTGCCGAGTCTCGATCCCACGACACAGACGCGCATCCAGCGAATCCAGTCAACGCTAACCAATGAGCTATCAAGAGAGGTATAAGTTAACGCCAAGCCTGGTGTACTTTATTTACCCGTCGAGAGCGGGGAAATTGTACTTAGCTTCGGCAATAACCCACCTCGACCATGATAGTTCTTTGGTACATTTGGAACACACAGCTCTTTTTATGACATTTTTTTATCACACCGTGATTTATATACGATCATGAAGCTACAAATATCGCTTAATATCAAATCCACGCTACCTCGGGAATATCCCTGATGGGGAATTATCACCGAAGGGGAATTTATAAGTGATAAATGGACGGGCACTGCCGAGTCTTGATCCCATGACACAGACGCGCATCCAGCGAATCCAGTCAACGCTAACCACTGAGCTATCAAGAGAGGTATAAGTTAACGCCGAGTCTGGTGTACTTTATTTACCCGTCGAGAGCGGGAAATTGTACTTAGCTTTGACATTAACCCACCTCGACCATGATAGTTCTTTGGTGCGTTTGGAACACGCAGCTCTTTTTATGACATTTTTTATCACACCGTGATTTATATACGATCATGAAGCTACAAATATCGCTTAATATCAAATCCACGCTACCTCGGGAATATCCCCGATGAGGAATTATCACCGAAGGGGAATTTATAAGTGATAAATGGACGGGCATTGCCGAGTCTCGATCCCACGACACAGACGCGCATCCAGCGAGTCCAGTCGACGCTAACCACTGAGCTATTAAGAGAGGTATAAGTTAACGCCGAGTCTGGTGTACTTTATTTACCCGTCGAGAGCGGGGAAATTGTACTTAGCTTTGACATTAACCCACCTCGACCATGATAGTTCTTTGGTACGTTTGGAACACGCAGCTCTTTTTATAACATTTTTTTATCACACCGTGATTTATATACGATCATGAAGCTACAAATATCGCTTAATATCAAATCCACGCTACCTCGGGAATATCCCCGATGCCGAAGCTAAGTACAATTTCCCCGCTCTCGACGGGTAAATAAAGTACACCAGACTCGGCGTTAACTTATACCTCTTGATAGCTCAGTGGTTAGCGTCGACTGGATTCACTGGATGCGGCGTCTGTGTCGTGGGATCGAGACTCGGCAGTGCCCGTCCATTTATCACTTATAAATTCCCCTTCGGTGATAATTCCCCATCGGGGATATTCCCGAGTAGCGTGGATTTGATATTAAGCGATATTTGTAGCTTCATGATCATATATATATATATATATATATATATATATATATATATATATATATATATATATGTGTGTGTGTGTATATATATATACGCATAATATGAAAATTGGTGCCCACCCATTAGATTTTTCTGGATCCGCGAGTGGCCCTGTAGCCTTATCTCTCATGCCGAAAAGGTCAGGCTCTGTGAAAAAAAAGAAAAAAAAAGAGAGTGGATTGATTCACCCCACTCAGACAGCATGGCTATTAGCGGCCTTTTTTACCATATGAGTCTGACATCTGTTATCGTTGCATAATTTTATCTGAATGATGATGGGAAATGGAGGAATTTGGCTTCTGCAGAAAGTTAATGAAACTGATTTCCTTTTACCCCAGGTAAAAACGCCATTAACGGAACGAAGTTCAGTCAAATTTATGTTTATCGTTACTGGTTTGACGTAAATTCTAGAGGATACGACGGCAACAGAGGATTCAAACGCAACTGTCAATAATTTCTTCGTAATGTTTACCGCCGAAAGTCTAGATACGTTATCGTATTGGTAATAGAGTTTCTTCTATTTTTCCATTTTAATTTTTTTATTTCATAATATCCAAATCGTTTTTAATATGAGCCTTAATTAACTAAGAGCCTAAAGCGAAAAGAAAAAACTAGGCTCATCAGTCGTAAATTATTATCCCTTGCATTTCAGGAACCATCAATGAAATCTCATTCCGTCTTTGTCGGATTTCTTGGCCTTGATATCTCTCTAGTGGCCTCAAGCCGAAGGAACTGGTTCAAACCAAACAGGTTTTTGATTAATGCGCTAAACGTTTTAATGACAGATGATTCGTTCGAGATCCTGGAGATAGAGTTTATGAGCACGGTAATAGTTATAATGGTTTTTGATTAATGCGCTAAACGGTATTTATCAAAAATGACAGATGATTCGTTCGAGACCCTGGAGATAGAGTTTATGAGCACGGTGGTAGTTATAATGAAATTTATAATGATGCATTTTTTTTTCGTTTATTTCAGCATGCGGATAAGATGGTGGTTTCTCTCATGATGTTAATGGTGTGTTTCACATGGGTCCCAGATACCTCGGAAGCCGGTAAGTATCATACCACAATCTCTCATCTCTCTCTCTCTCTCTCTCTCTCTCTCTCTCTCTCTCTCTTGCTCAACATGAATTCGATAAGTTTGGTTTTCGTGCCTTTTACCGAAAATTCATCGCCAATAATCGAAAGAAAAGTTTGCTCAAGTTCGTCTTGAGAGCCACAGTTCTTTTAACAGGTTTATTGGTGTTTGTTTAAAAGAAAATGACACCAAGTAAACTCTCCTAAGTAGGTTCCTAAATCTTTAGGGTCGCGTCAATACTTAAAAGCTTTTTAATGGCGATCAATGTTAACCCAGAGGGCATGTCCTGGCTAGGTTATACACTTTACCACGATGTACCTCGAATACATCGGATATAAGATACTATCATTCTCTCTCTCTCAAGCTCCTTAGACTTAGCTTTTACCGAATTATCCCGGACTTGCGTGATCACGAGTCGTATTCCGCTGTCGTTCCTCACGATACGAAGATTACACGCTGACATCACAGCGTGAGGCTCTTAACCGATCCGGTATTTTCACCGATGTCAAGTGCTTGCATGCAAGCTGGCGTTAAAGATTGGTTGATCAATGGACACTGCTGATCAGCTATATTCGTTATGCTTTGAAATTTTCTTCAGCGCTACAATCTTTTATCCTCACTTGTCCGTTTCTCAGTCTGCGTGTGGATGTCGTACAATTGGAACTTCCAAAGTTCAAGCGAAGATGCAATGCATTACTACCCAACACTATTCTCCTTGCATTTTAATACATTTTTAGCTATTTAATAATCAAGTAATTACTTTTTTTAGTACGTGAGATCTCTTCTTTTTGTATTTCCTCTTACTTCTTCCTCATGAACACCATTTTCTTTGGAAGCTTGAACTTCAAGTCAGTGGCCTCAGCCAGCTTATTCCATATGAATGGGGTTCATCTTCTGAATAATAATAATAATAATAATAATAATAATAATAATAATAATAATTGTGTGACTATCCATATGCGCGTGTTTCACTGAGGAAGAATGAAACACGTTTGATGTTGACAGAATTCCACCTCTTTTGGCCACCAGCATTTCGGGTTTCTTAAGATATTTCAGCCATTAATGTAAAGAACCATCACTGTTTTCAAAGAAAAGGCCTTTTACTGATAGGTATTGAATGCTTTTTCTACACCGCTTCTGTGATCTTATTTACGAAAGATGTCTTTTCTGGAGTGACTGGTTCCGTTTCACAGCATCGCAGCAGGAGTCAAATTGGGTCTATCTTTAGCTTCGCTTCTTCCCTTCGGAAGGGAGCCTCGTTACTCAACGAAAAGAACGATTCCCGATGGGAGAAGTGCCGTCAGAGCACCTCACGTGGTGCAGTGTAGGGATTACTAAAGGGTGTTTACTTTACTTCCACTCCCACTTAATTTTTTTAGTCTTACTGTTCAATACCTCTAACTGTTACTTCTTTGCATAACCCTGTACTTCATCACCCTCATTTTCTGGATCTTTTTATCTCGCTGTCCAACCACTCCAGCTGCCACTGTCTTAAGCACTGAATGGCAGAAAGTGCCCAGTGTTTTGCTTGAAAGCCTAAGTTTCACTAAAAAAATCAAACTAAAGGAACAATAAGTTGGATACATTGACTTGCGCATCAGGTCTTCCAGTCTAAACAAGACCACAAGTCACACTAAATCCCCACAGGAGTGGGGTGTGTATTGCCGTCGAGGTTCTTTGCAGTTTTTTTTTTTTTTTTTTTTGGCCCCTAGCTGCAACCCCTTTCATTCCTTTTACTGTACGTCCGTTCGTGTTTTCTTTCTTACAAATTACATCCACCCTCTCCTAACAATTGTTTCATAGTGCAACTGCGATGTTTTCCTCCCGTGACACCTCTACAACCCTTTCACTCTCAATTTCCCTTTGAGCTCTGAATGACTTCACATGCCCCAGCGCTTGCCCTTTGGCCTAAATTTTAAATTTCTAAATCCAATTTCCAACTATATTTCAATGTAAAGGCTAAGGCTGAAAGGGCGTTTTTGTTACTGAAATAATTTCCATAATATTTTTTTATCACGTGGTTTCCCTAATTCATATGAAATATACAGAATTATTTTGCGGAGCGATAAAAGCTCCTTGATGCCATGTTTCTCAAGAGTTTGATTCCTTACTCTTCTATCTTAATTTCTGTCTCCTTGACGTCACGAAATGAGTAATATAAGAGTTAAAAAATAAATTACTCTTTCTTTGCAGGAAGAGTTTTAGTCGACATAGCCAAATTCCAGATCGGAGAAAGATCCACAACAGATTCTTTGCTGGATGGCGGGATGGATCTTCTTCCAGATTTGTTTGAGGTGAGTATTGCTACCATTTCATCATTACTATTCAATAAATTCATTTTTTCTCTTTCCAGGAGGTGACCTCAGAAAATACAAGGCAGCAGACTTTAGCCAAGATATCCGTTATTTGCCAAATGCTGGATAAATTCATTTTTCTTTTCATTTTTTAAAACTAATCTGAAAAAAAAGTATTCGGACCTAATTATAGGTAAGACGTGCGACAGGAAATGAACAATGAGGGTTTATGACTGGAATGTATTCCAGACATTACGATAACTCATAAGGGAAAACTGCTCACCCGGAGCTGGTTGGGAGAGGTAGGTCTAGTCTCGATTCAGCTGAGCGGGAAGCGAAAGGAAAAAGAGACGTTATAAAAGGAGAGAAAATGCTATAGGTATGTCCTAATAAAATATTTTGATAAGTATATGAATATCAGCCTAGAAATCTATAAACTTGATCCATTATTTAGAATAAAAAATGGTAAAATGTAATGGGTTTTAAGGATTGTAGTCAGTCAAGTCTAAATGGCAGCCAGATGATGTGCAAGTCATTTCACATTAAGAAACAATACAAGCCTTTACTCAGGTGTCCTCCAAAAAACAATAGAAGAATAGAATATAGACTTTAGGCCAAAGGCCCATCGCTGGGACATATGAGGCCATTGAGCGCTGAAACGGAAATTGACAGTAAAAAGGTTTAAAGGTGTAACAGGAGAAAAACCTCACAGTAGCACTATGAATCAATTGTTAGGAAAGGGTGGAAAGTAAGATGGGAGAAAGAGAGTGTGAACGGAGTTGCAGTAAAAGCAATGAAAGGTGTTGGCGGTTACGGGCTGAAAGGAAGCTGCAAAGAACTCAAGTAATACCTATAGTGCACTACCCTTACGGGGAAATGAGTTGCATACAGAAAGGATTCAGTTTTCCGCGAGGGAGAACGACAGTGCCAAAGATAAGAAAAGTCGGGAATTTCCTCGACAGACGTCGCTGTATATTCGTTGTGCCGATAGACTGCACGGCAAACCCACGAACTACGAAAGTGACTTAGCCCCCATGCAAGGATAAACGAGTCACATATCAGTTTTTTTTAAATTTATTTACAAAAACAAAGCCATCTCAACCATCACCCTTACATAACAATCACACAAACCCCCCAAAAACGTACTAACGAACTTACAATCTCCACACCTGCAACACGAAACACGTGGGCTACGCAACTGCCCTCAACCTCAAAGAAATCACCAGAACCTAACCACAACTAACACAGCGCCACCGCAGTACACAAGCGCCTAAACAGTTACTCTTACCCAATCACTCTCAACACAATTACATAGGAGCACTCACACTTGCTAATTTTACACAAACTGTGAGGTTCAAGAAATGACAGAAGTGAAAGACTGATCCTTTACTATTCTCGACAGGTGTTTATAATACAGAAAGCGGATGGAAAGGTAGTGGGCGACCTGAAACCCCCTGCTGCGTCCATACAAAGGTTGTGTTTGTTAACAGGCATAAAAAGACATATATAAGGCGTTACAGAACATGTAAAAGGCAAGTATAAATATCGGTGGACAGGTCGTACAATTATGCATACAATGAGATACATAAAGAATCTGAAATATCAACAAGTAACATATATGACGTGATTAATGTACGTATGAAGAGAGAAACACAAGAAAGGAGAGGTGATTTGACGCCTTTACAAATACTCCCACTCCAACACCAATGATTAGAGGAGCAATTATTGGATGAAACTAACATTAATCACTTAAACGCTGAGGCAGTCGGAGCGGGCCCCTGCTCCTGGAGAACTGTGGGCGTGGGATGGAACCGACATCTAGGGTTGGCTCAATGTGTTTCCTGGGCTGCCCTGGACCCTGCTTTGGTGGGGGAGTTGGTGTGTCTGTGGGGAGGTACTGAGGGGGAACTCTGGGGCGCCTGCCTTCTTCCTCACGTACTTCGCTGTCCAACAGGAATGCCGGCTTCAGCCTGTCGATGGTGATCCAGTCTTCCCAACCTTGGATGTCAAGGAGGTATGCCTTGGTGGCCTGCCTGATGACTCGGTGGAAACCCCCTGCAGGTCCTGGTTAAGGGTGGCCGATGGGCATCCACCCTGACGAAAATGTAGGCACAGGAGTGTAAGGCAGGTGGGTTGTAGGTGATGGTTCTGTCGGTGAAGGTCTTATGGCAGGGTACGAACTTCTGTGCGAGTTCCCTCAACCTCGGGAGGTGGGTGTCGGCGCCATTGGCCGACGGCGGGAAAAATTTTCCAGCGATGGCCAGTGTCTCCCCGTAGACTTTCTCAGCAGGGGAGGCGTCGTTATTTGCCTTCGGGTCGGTGTGGAGACCCAGCAGGACCCAGGTCAGTGTTCCTTCCACCTCTCATCGGTGCAGCGTGCCATGAGAGCTGCCTTAAAAGAGTGGTGCGCCCTCTCAACCATGCCGTTCGCTGCGGGTTGTAGGTCGTTGTGCTGTGTAGAGTTGTACCCATCAGACCTGCCAAGGAGACCCAGAGCTCTGACAGGAAGGCTGGACCCCTGTCTGTAGTGATGCTGTCTGGCACTCCGAAACGGCTGATCCAACTGGAGAGGAGAGCCTCTGCACAGGACACTGTTGATGCCTCCTCCAGCAGGTGGAGCAGTCTATGATCGTCAGGACGTATCTGGCTCCTCCCAATTGCGGAAGGGGCCTGATAACATCGATGCGGATGTGGCCGAAATGCTGACGAGGCTGGGGGAAGTCACCGATCCTGGACTCTGTGCGCCAGGACATTTTGCTCGCCTGGCACAGGATGCAGCTCCTTGCCCACTAGCGAACATCCTTGTCGATGCCATGCCAGACGAACTTATTAGTCATGAGGAGAGCCGTTGTGCACCCTGATGGATGGGAGAGACCATGGACTATGTCGAACACCTGCTTTCTCCTTGAAGCGGGCACTAGGGGGCGTGGGCAGCCTGTGCTGGTGTTGCAGAGGAGAGTTGTGTTCAAGCTTGCTAAGGGCACGTCTTCCCACTTAAGAGTCGTCACTGCCGTCCTGTAGTCTGCCGTCTCTGGGTCTGCTGCTTGTTCACTTGCCTGGTCTTCATAGTCAGTGCTGAGGTGAAGGAAATTGATTTCTACCCTCGACAGGGTGTCGGTCACAGGGTTTTTCCTGCCAGGGACGTAGTTGATGGTGCACCCGAATTTGGAGATGGTGGTCAGGTGCCGCTGTTGCCTTGCAGACCACACATCTCCCGGCTTTGCAAATGCGTGCACCAAGGGTTTGTGATCTGTTAGGATTGTGAATTCGGTCCCCTCCAGCAGGTACTTGAAGTGTTTCACGGCCTGGTAGATAGCCAACAGTTCTTTGTTGAAGGCGCTGTAGCGGGTCTCTGCTGGCTGGCGAAAATTTGTGGCTGAAGAAGGCCAAGAGCTTGGGAGTACTGTTCACAAGTTGCTCGAGTACTGCGCTGCAGGCAATGTTGCTGGCGTCCGTTGTCAACCTGAGGGCAGCAGTGGGATTGTGGTGAGTTAAGGTAGTGGCACTGGAAAGGGCTTTCTTTGTTGCAGTGAATGCCTGCTGCTGGGGAACCTCCCATGTCAGTGTTTTTGGTTTGCCCTGCAGGATTGATGTCAGGGGGTACATAGTGCGGGCAACGTCTGGGATGAAACGTCAGTAGTAGTTTATCATCCCGAGAAATTCCTGAAGGGCCTTGATGGTTTGTGGTTTTGGGAAGTTCTCTATAGCTTTTACTTTAGAGGCCGTGGGGCGCACTCCTGCTGGGGAAATCTCGTGGCCGAGGAAGTCTACTTTTTCTTTCCCAAAAATGCACTTTTCGAACCTGACAATTAGTTGGCTGTCCTGCAGATGTTTCAGGACAGCACAGACGTGGCGAAGGTGTTCCTCTGGGGACCTGGAGAAACTAGAATGTTGTCGATGTAGCAAATGCAGAAAGGCAGATCCCCCAAGATGGTGTCCATCAGGCGCTGGAATGTGGCACCTGCGTTCCTGAGACCAAAGGTGGAATAGGAAATTGTGTAGCTCCCAAAGGGCGTGATGATGGCAGTCTTTGGGATATCATTGGGATGCACAGGGACTTGGAAGTATGACTTCAGCAGGTCCATCTTGGAGAAAATCTTCGCTCCGTGGAGGGCACCCGTCAGGTCTTGCATGTTAGGGAGGGGGTAGTGGTCTGGTGTTGTTAGTAAATTCAAACATCGATAGTCCCCGCAGGGCCTCCATGAACCATCGGATTTCTTTACCATGTGGAGATTAGAAGCCCATGGGCTTGGTGCTTTTTTTGCAGACGCCCATCCATTCCATCTCTGCAAAGGCCCGTTTGGCATCTTGTAACTTTTGTGGGGACAGTCGTCGGAACTTGGCATGGGTTGGTGGGCCCGTCGTGGTGATGTGATGGAAGATGCCGTGCTTTGCTGAAGCCCCAGGTGACTGGCGTAGCTCTGGTTTGAATACGGCCAGGAACTCCTGTAGGGGGGACGTGTAGCTGTTGGGGGCTGTGGAGCAGATGGTGGGCATTCCAGGTCTGGTGGAGAGCTGATGGGAGTGGCAGGTTCCTGTGTCGAGGAGGCATTGTCTTGCGACGTTGACTAGAAGTCCGTGGTTTCCTAGGGAATCTGAGCCCAGCAGGAGGAACTTTACATCCGCGATGACGAAAGGCCAGTGGTATCTGCGTCCCAGAATTGAGATAGTCTGGGTCATTGTGCCATACGTGCGGATGGGAGTTCCGTTTGCTGCTATGAGAGTGGGTGTCGAGTCAGGTATTTTTTCTAAACCTTCCCTGGATGGCGGGAAGACTAATTGCATTGCCCCCGTATCTACCACCATGCACCGTTCGGAAATTTCGTCTCTGATGAAGAAACCTGCTGGGCGGGGGGGGAGTTGGATTTCGCGGCCACGGGTGTTACTTGTGGCTGCTTTTGTCGTTTTTTGTGAAGGAACAGGGAGGCCTACAGTTTCTGGCGTTGGTTCCAAACTTTCTGTGGAAGAAGCACCACGCTAGGTTTGACCATGTCCTGTGTTCCCTGAGTGGTGTCTTCTTTCTGTAAAAGACATTGATGTTTCCGTTGTTGTCGTCGTTCTCCTCCGTCAGGCTGCAGGCTCCCCGGGCAGCAGCAGCAAGGGTGGCAGCATTTTTCAAGGCCTTGGTGGCCTTGTATAGTTTCTGGGCATCGTCAACTAAGGCGTCCATGTCGAGGGTGTCTGCATCCCTTATCTGGCGCCTAATTTCCTGCGGGAGGCACCAAATTAAGATTGCTTTTATTAAATCTACCATTATTTTCCTCCCATTTTTGTCGTGGCCTGGCAGTGTTACCAACCCCCGTAGTTCGTCCCAGGCTTCCCTGGGTGATGCTTCTCTGAGGGGCTGGGATAACAGGTCGAGTGCGCGCTGCGCTCTCTCAGTCACGGGCACAGAGTAAGATTGCATCAGTTTATCTTTCAAGGCCGTGTCTGTGACTTTGTCCGGTTGTGCATCAAGCCAGGGGGAGATTCTGTTGAACACCTCTTCTGGGAGCACCATCATGTCTATGTCTGATTTGGTAGCATCGTCTGAGATGCGCGCCACATGAAAGTGCACATCTGCGTGCAGGAACCATGATGCAGTGTTCTGCCGTGAAAACGGCGGAAGTTTGACCACGTCTGGCTTTGTTGGCAAGAGAGGCATACAGACGATGCTCGTGGTTTCACATTGAGGTTCAGCTTCCAACATCTTTACTACTCATGCACCAAAAAGCGGGAAAATGCGCCGTATTGAGTCCGTTAATGGTGCTGATTGTTCGAGTGGTCGAACGAAGTGGCAAAACGTGCCCGTTGATGGCACGGTTTCTGCCAGGGAGGGAGCTATCAGAGGCCTAAACTTTGCACCGTAGTTAGTCCTCTAAAGGCTCTCTGATGGTAGGCTGCGACTGTGTTTAGTCCGTTAACGGCTGGGCCAAAACCGTGCTACCTTTCCCTTTCCCAGGGTCATCAGTGTGAGGTTCAAGAAATATCAGAAGTGAAAGACTGATCCTTTATTATTCTCGACAGGTGTTTATAATTCAGAAAGCGGGGGAAAGGTAGCAGGTGACCTGAGGACCCCCGCTGCATCCATACAAAGGTTGTGTTTGTTAACAGGTATAAAAAGACATATATAATGCATTACAGAACTTGTAAAAGGCAAGTATGTATATCGGCGGATAGGCTGTACAATGAAGCATACAATGAGATACATAAAGAATCTGAAATATCAACAAGTAACATATATAATGTGATTAATGTATGTATGAGGAGAGAAACACAAGAAAGGAGAGGCGATTTGACGCCCTTACAAAACCTTTAGGAGCCCAACCCACACGTCTGTCACAAACAGGATTCCTGGAACGACAAGAGTGAGATTATTGTGCGACAGACTCACTTCCCTGTCCAGGCTGTTGCTAATTGGGTTCATTCATTTTACGTACTTGGGCTTAAGGACTTCAAACGTACAACAAACCACTCAAACAAGCAACAAGACGAAACATGACATTGCATACTGCGGCCCATACGTGCATTTCAGCAAAATATGCAATAATAGTCTTGTTTATGACGTGCCTTGTCCAGTAAGTTCCTGCCATTCTGTCAGCCTCATGGAATCAGCGTGAGTTTGAAGCAAAAAAATCCCGTTCACTGAATTTTTTCACTACAAGAACGATTGACTAATAAATCTGATCATAAGCGACTAATATTGCATAAGGAAAACTTACTGAGAGAATAAATCAGGAACAATGAAAAGATTCCAAAATTAATCTTGTATAAAAGAAAAATGTGCATTTTGTAGCTGTCTTAACTAATCGTTATCCGGACAAATCGTCTTGAATGGCCCCCCAAGTTCATGAGTCATTGTTATTGTTTATACTCCAGCATTCTTGGTCGAAATTTGTTGTACTTCTCAAATAGGATACTATCTTCAGCTTCAATAATACTTGTGAACTGTGATGGACCATAATAGTTAATGTATTTTCTTTCAAATTCTATTGATTAATTTCAAATCATTTGCATGTTCTTGCTGGTAACTGTATGTTGACCTTCCCGTGCTATGCTGCATAATTCATAGGAAAGTCTCAAACCTCAAGAATATGTCAAAACACATGTTAAGTTCATCTAGAAGAGTGTAAATCCTAAGAAAAAATAACAAAACTGTCACTGCCACATTCATACTTTAATTGCAAAGCACACACATATGTATACACATATGTATATACATGCACACACCACACATACACACACATAAACATATATATTGTCACGAATGTAAGTCATCCCCCCCTCTAAGAGTGCCATGAGGCACCATATAAGCTAAATTTACGTTTTTTCAGTTGAAACAAGGTTAGTCACGTTAATAACACTGCTGACTAACAAGACAGGTTGTGGGAAAACATTGCCCTTCCTGGAAAATCTTTAATTCCTCACCCCTTAAAATAATCTCTTAATCCTCTTCCTTGACCTAGTAACTGCTTGAGCCCTTCTTCCAGATACAGCCTTTGGGAGGCCAAATTCCAGCCGGGGGCACAGACGAGCTGGTGAAGAAGATTAACTCCAAAAGAGAAAGTGCCCTGGCCATAACAACAGAATCACCACGTGGCCAGGGCCTACCACATGGTCCGAAAGCATAGAAAATGGACTGTGAGGCAGGCAGACACTGCTATTTGGAAGGAGGAGAATCGTAATCTGCCGAGGTCTTAAAAGGTTGCGCCCGGGCGAAGCTCATCAAAAACGCCCGGTTGTGGAATCCAGACACTGTCCCTTTCTCACCCGCTCCATCAGAGCCTTGATTCTTCCCACATGGCTGCTTTAAGCCTGAGTCTTTCTTAGTGGTGAAAGCCCCTAATTATTCCTGCCTTCCATACTGGCACTGAAGACAAGGTTCCCTGACTCCGACAAAAAGGTAAAGTACCAGAAGCAAGGTTTTGAATCAGTCATGAATCTATTATTCTTCTACTGAATTTATTTTCTATTCTGGAGTGCGATTTTTCACAAGACCTTATTTGTTTAGTGCAGTGAGTAAATATCCAAAGTTTCACATGTGTATACTAGTGCCTAGAATCGAGCTGTTTTGGTACTTTCTGTGCAAACCCCCCCGCCCCCCTATTTTGTGTCAGTAACTGAATGCATTCTCGATTGCAGACAGAGTTGCTAGCTGTGGAATCAACTGTTCACCCTGTGCTTGTGCCATGGTCATAGCCCCTGCCCCTCACCCAACAGTGTTCTATGAACTGGATTTCTCCCCATTTCTGATATTGTGTAAATTTGTGTGAATTTAGTCATTTGACAGGAATTTGTTTTACCTGTCTGGTTTTCGAAATTTCCCACTCTTCTGATTTAATTTGTTAAATGTAAATATAAGTGATTTTAAGTGATTTTAAGTGAACTCAAGTGTTTATCCGCAAATTTCCCTGTTGAATTAACGGCTTCAGCTTAGATTTCTTTCATGTATTTTTACCTGAATTAACACCTGTAGTCAGAATTGAAACCCCATGGTAAGTTCCACATTCTTCTCAGGTAAAAATCTAATATTGGCGACCTTTGCTCGAATTCTTGTAGCCTGCAAGGTGCAGGATCATTGCTTGCCTGTGACCCTCACAGCCATCAGCTACTAGCTTTGCTAAAGCTGGATACAAGACGAAGAAACGAATCTTTTAGTGTAAACCCCTCATTATAAGCAAAATTTAACAGGTTTCCAAAGCAAAAGTACAATGTTATTTTATTTTATGTGTTAGGTGCGACCAAAATTGTGATTGTAAAAGCTGTTAGGGATCAGTTAGACCACGTGCATGCTCCACAAATAACTCGCATATAAGAGAGAGTGTTAGTCATCCAAAACAGAACCTTCTGTTGCTATCGCATTTTAGCCTGCATGTTTTCAATGTTAGGATAGTTAGGCGTTGAAGTGATAAATCAAGCGATACCTAAGGAAATAGTGCATTATTTCCTCTCCCATGTGCTCCATACAATTTGAAGTCCACCATTTTAGCTAGGCAACACAGTTAGCTGGGCCGTGAAATCATGCCCAACCAGCAAGTTTCTCTCACTGGCCTCCCTCTCTTCTCTCTCTTGATAGCATCAGCGATTGTGCGAGAATCTAGAGTAACGTTCCATGATTTCCAAAATTACCTTTGGAGAAAATTTAGCATTCACGTACCTCATTTCAGCCAGGGTCATGTGAACCCAGAAATTTTGCACATAAAAGAATTGCTTTCCTTAATCATTACTACCGCAAGCGTAAGCGAAGCGCACATGTAAAATTCATTTCCTTTTAGTACGAGTCATAAAGTCCGTGAGACTGAGCGAATTTATTGAAACAGTCAATAGATGATGGGAGAACAAATTCCAAAAATTGTTCGTCCGTCTTATAAGGTCCCATGCATCCTTTCATTCAGATGGTCACATGGTTTCGCACATGCCGAGCCATTCTAAACATTGGCCGTCATCATGCAGCTACAAGTAAGCACAACCCTCATGATCATGTGTTATTCAGGTCCATATAGAGTAAAAGTAATATCTTTTGCACATGTGATCTAGGCAAATATAACTTTGCCTTGTGCATGGTAGATTTAAGATTTTGTACTTGTCATATTCTGCCACATTTAATCTCACGTACTTCAAAATAAGCACATTTTCCTCATCACATTCTATACAACTACCCTTTGCTGAGAAGCCAGCTAAATTGACTCAGTCATGCATCTAATTGTGTATCCTCTGAAGATATGTGCTTCCTGTTTATTTAAAGGGCAATCTCTTGTAATAAATTTCAGCATAAGCCTTCCATTCACTGCACCAGTGCCCCAGCATTTCTCATTAAACCAAATCCTCTCCCAAGGCTTACGCTAACCATTTTTTTTCATATTTTACTACATTGTGCGCATCCGACAAAGCCTGAGTTCTACAGATCTATAGCCTCCTCTCACTAATCTGGCGGAGAAGCCCCGCCCACCACTGTAACTGCATGGATTGCAGGGTTCGTCAGTATTGTATCTATTTCGAATTTAATCAATAACAAGCATACAAAATATAGCATATCATTACAAAATCTTGATGCAATGTATGAATTTCTATTCTTTCTGCATAGAAACACTTTCTTTCTGAAACACTTGTCATTGTATAAAAAAACGAAGAAAAACAACGAGTGCAACTGTATGCAAAGAAAGGGGAAGTGTGCTGGTCAATGCAACAGCCATTGTTTTGGCGGGATATGGAATCTTTACACTTGTCACCTCATCAGCTGATTTCATTGACGTCAACAAATTTCTGATATTTTTCATCCCATTTGAAGGTAAATACTTACATAGCTTCATATATTTACCTATTTAATTTCCTGTGTAATCTAACACAAAGTAAAGGTGTCTATTTATATTTATATTCGTAATGAGCGATCGGAGGAGGAAGATCAGGTAAGCATTACCCATATATAGGTCTATTAATCATTTTCCCCAGCTCTCCAGTTCCAATCCAGTTGTTAAAGGCCACACGTGTCCGTAGATGGTTGGTAAGGAATGGAAGGTTTGATCCAGTTCAACAAAGCTGGGTAAACTTTCAGAAAAGTGTTAGATATCTCCAAACAAATAAAGTGAAAAAAAACTGGTCTAAAACGAGCCATTTTCTTCCATCCGTTTTGTTTTATTTATTTTTTTTATTTATTTTTATCTTTTTTTTTATCCAATGGCAATATTGAGTACCAGTATAGGATTTTATCACAGAGCTGAGCTAGAGTTACTAGAGTGCTTATTCCATATGTAGTCAAACTCAGAAATCATCGCTAGAATTTAGAATACTTGGAGATAGTTGCGGTTCACAGATCGGATAGGCTATTTACTAAAATTCCTTGGTTAAGTGGTTGAATCTGGAGGAGCCGATTGGTAGCCTCGTATGGGTCTAGTTCCAATAATTGTATAAATCAAAAAATTATATCTCTTCTTTATTTACCCTTTGTTTTATGCGACTATACATTTAAGCAATTATATTATGAGGTTTGTTTATGAATTTATGCGGTTGTATTGTAAATGAAGCTGTAGGCTATAGGCCCATATGTCGTTAACTGCCTTCGTTTGCTAACATTCACTTTTAAATTATAACTTTAACGTTATGTCATTTTAATACATGTCTTTTGGCATATAGGAAAGATACATACATATGACATATGATTTTTCGACATATATTTCCCGATTCAGTATTATTATTACTCAATAAATACATTAAAAACTATAGCCTATAGCTTTTATATTTCCCCTTCAATTAGCTGGAAAATAGCATGAAATTTATGTAGTCCTATAGCAAATTAATTTTGGATCACCTTAAACCAAAGAGTATTGTTCTTACGATTAAACCCAAACAAATTCAAATACAAATTAATCAGTAAAAATAATTATTTGTGTTGTCGCCAAAACAATGGCTTTTCCATTAACCAGCACGCCTCCCCTTTCTTTGCATACAGTTGCACCCGTTTTTTTTCTTCGTGTGTTTTTATACAATGACAAGTATTTCAGTGACAGCAACTATGCAGAAAGAATAGAAATTTATATATTACATAGAGATTTTTGTAATGATATGCTATATTTTGTATGCTTGTTAAGGATTAAATTCGAAATAGATACAATACTGACGAATCCTGCAAGCTATGCAGTTACAATGGTGGGCGAGGCTTCTCCGCCAGGTTAGTGCGAGGAGACTATACTTTGAGTCATTCATTAAGAACAAACCCTAAGTTCTACGGAACACCCTGAATAGTTCATTAAGAACAAACCCTGAGTTCTACAGAACGAATTTGGATCAGTCATTATACACAAAACTTTGAGTTCTTCGGAGCAAAATTTATTTGTTCATCATGAACAAACCCTTGAGCTCTTCAGAACAAAATAAAAGATTCATCAGGCACAAACCCTTGAGTTCTTCAGAACAAAATAAAAGATTCATCACACACAAAACCTTGAGTTCTTCAGTACAAAATTGATTCGTTCATCACGAACAAACCCTTGAGTTCTTTGGAACAAAATAAAAGCACTCATCATGCACAAACATTTGAGTTTTTTGGAGCAAAATAAAAGCATTCATCACGAAAAAATCCTTGAGTTGTTTGGAACAAAATAAAAGAGTTCATTATGCACAAAACCTTGAGTTCTTCTGACCAAAATAAAAGCATTCATCATGAACCCTTGGGTTCTTTGGAACAAAGTAAAAGCTTTCATCAAGAACAAAACCTTGAGTTCTTCGGGACAAAGCTGAATCGTTCATCACGAACAAACACTTGAGTTCTACAAAACAAAACCGAATCAGTCATCATGAACAAAACAAAACCTTGAGTTCTCCGGAACGCACCCTAAAATTGTTCATCATGAACAATATCTTGAGTTCTATGGAACAAAACTGAATCGTTCATCACGAGCAAACCCTTGCGTTCTACGGAACAGACTTGAATCATTCATCACAAACAAACCCTTAGTTCTACAGAGCAAACCCTGAGTAGTTCATCACAAACAAAGCCTAAGTTCTATGGAACAAGACCAAAATCTTTCATAACAAACAACCCCTTTGAGTTCTATGGAACAAACTTGAACCATTCATCACAAACAAAGCCTAAGTTCTATGGAGCAAGATATAAGTCATTTGTCACGAACAAACCCTACATTCTATGGAACAACACTTAAAGCCAAGAGCCTCACCCAAGCCAAGGGAGCCCAAGGACTTCGGCACTATGCAGGCCGAAGATTTCAAACAGGGAAAGACCTGCATAACTGGGTCCTAGAGAGGGCTGATGCTGCAAAGGAGAGAGAGGAAAAGGAAGAACAAGAAAGAGCAAAGGAAGAACAAGAAAAAAGAAGAAGGAAGCCAGGGAAGAACAAGAAAAAGTGGAGAAGGAAGCAAGGGAGGAGTGAGAAAGAAAAGAGAAGGAAGCCAGGGAAGAACGAGAAAGAAAGGAGAAGGAAGCAAGAGAAGGACGAGAAAGGAAGGAAAGAGCAGTGGAGAACAACAAGCAAAGGGCCCATGAGCTACAGGCCACCCAACTCAATGCCACAAAACCCGCTACAACCTCTCCCCAGGCCACCATCAGCGGCGTTAACACCCTGATCCAGCCATGGAATGAAGACAAAACCAAGGCCTTAGCTTGACCACATTGAGAAGGTCCTCTCGACCTACACACCCTCTCCCACCAAAGTGGCACTGATCTTGGGAAAGGGCGCTGCCACATTCTGTCCCCTCACCCCGGACAAGCAGGGAAACTTCACAGGGGTTCGTCAGGCTATCACGAAGGCCTATGAGATCACCCCGAGCACTGGTGATGATGTTGCCAGGTCTGCCGAAAGAGGCAGGCCAAACCTGGTCCACGTGGGTGTACCACAAGACCAGGGCTCTTAAGAGGTAGCTAGAATCCGTAAGTGTCACCACCTTAGAGGATGTCCTTGAGCATTTCAAAATCGAGGATTTCCTCTACTGTGCACCTCCTGCCCTCACCTTTGTACTCGAGCCCCCAAGACGCTCGTCAAGCACTGTCGCTTGATGGATGGCTGGGACACATACCATCCTCACATAAGCTCTCTAGGTTGCAAGATCTGGCCCCCTGCTCTCCCCTTCAGTCAACCTCCACCCAAGAACGAGCTCCCTCAAAAGAAGCTTGTGTGTGGCCATTGTAAAAGATTAGGGCACTCCACTGAATAGCACCACTTGAAGGCTGAGAACTGACCAAAAATACACCCAAAACCCTCAAATGGGGTACGCCCCATCAAGCCAAGCCCAGCCAAGGGGGGACCCATCATAAGCCTGCTCCCTCTTTGGGGGCAATGCCAAAGAAGGACTTTGGCAAGGAGATTTGTCGGGACTGTTGTAAGTAGTCCAGATGCCTGTCCATTCTAGACAGCCTGCCTAATGGATAGGCCTCACAGCCGTAACCATTGTGCTCCTTGACGACTCTTCCTACTCAAGTGCTGGCTAACATCGTGGATGCCGGTTCTGAGATGAGCCGCATCTCACAGAGCCACGTGCCTCCAAGTGACCACATCTGCGAGGATGAGCAGATGATCATCTGCTGGGTTGATGGGGACATTAAGGACCTCCTCACAGTTCGCCTTCAGGTCACTAGGAGCGATTCCTCCCGGGAGAGGGAAGACCTCTTCGGAGTCATCCAGGCCATAGCAACTGGGCTCCCCCTGCTCTTGGGCCAACACCTTCTCCAGTGGAGAGACACCCTGATTCCTCTACGGTGCATGACAGCCATGACCCCCAAGGACCTGGAGGAAGAGGCACCTTCGTCCAGTGTTGACCTGCTGCCTGATGATCTCATCCTAGCCGAAGTGCCGTGGCTGCATGACCAGCCTGGCATTCCTCCAAACGAAACTGTGTCTGACTCTGTGGCCACCCTCCTCATCACGGGGTGGACACCTCCATTCCTGCCTTGAGTCAGGAGCAAGTCATCCAGGCACAGGTGGAAGACGACACCTTGAGGTGCCACCTATAGAAAGCTGCTACGATGGAAGAAGAAATAAAGGACCTAGTTAAGGACAACTTCCTCCTGGAGAACAGGGTACTCTACCGGGTGACCCAGGGAAAAAATTAACCTGCTCACATTTTCCACCAGCTAGTCGTGGTGCCTCCATCCATGCAGGAAGACCTCCTTCGATTGGCACATGATGGTACCAGCGGGCACTTCAGTGTCCCATGAACCACCCAACTTAGCAAAGGCAAGTTCTACTGGCCCATTCTGCAAAGGTCTGTCAAGGAGTTCGTAGCTTTGTGCCCTGTGTGTCAGATAACCGGAAAACCCAATGAAGTTGTGCCAAAAGCCCCTATGAACAACATTCCATCGGGAGGAGTGCCCTTCCAAGAAGTGGTAATCGACTACTACACACCTCAGGGGTGTACCAAGAGCAAGACTGGCAACAATCACCACCATCAATCATCGATCATTTCACAAGGTATCCCAGAGCTATTCCTGTTAGGAGTGAAAACTCAAAGAACACAGCGAAGGCACTCATCCAGTTCTTTTGTCGTTTTGGTTTCCCCTCAACGATTCAGAGTGACCAAGGACATTTTATGTCAAAAGAGTTCACAACAGCATGGCCAGCCATGGTGTCAAACATATTCACTCTGCACCACATCACCCAGAAAGCCAAGGAGTAGTGGAGTGTTTCCACCTGCAACTTTGCTCCACATTAGAAAAGCTTGAACATGAAGGAGGAGCTACCTGGGAGGAAAATCTCCCCTATGCCTTCTCGCCATTTGCCAAGCCCCTGTTGAAACTTTAGGATATAGCCCTTTTGAACTCCTATATGCTCACTCTACTCAGGGCCCCCTCAACATGGGGGCAGACTGGGTGAAGGATCTGCCTGATATGCAACAGAAACTCCGGGCTGCATGGGCAGTTGCCCAAGCGACAGAGGCCACGACTCAAGAGTGGGTCAAAATTCAACGGGATAAGAAGGCCCGATCATTTAACATCAGAGACCAGGTCATGGTCCTTCTGACCGGTGCCACTCACCCTCTCAAAACCCAGTTCACAGGCCCCCATAGGGCACTCAGCAAGCAAGGGGCCCTAAATTACCTTGTCGACTGAGGAAAGAGGAAACCAAATGGCTACTCATAAACCTGCTGAAGTCGTACCTAAATAGAGAAGACCAGAAGACCGAGGAAAGCCCTCCGGCTCCAGGGGTACTGGTAGGCAGCATCACCATAATGCTACCACCCTTGACGAATTCAGAAGTATTACACCACCTGGAAGTCATTACTCTGGGGCTAGACCACCACAAGCTTGGCGAAATGGACCAGCTGCTCAGTGCACACCCGCAGGTAGTCCAGGACCAACTCGGCTGCACCGACCTGGTAGAGCACACTATACACCTGCGGGAAGGTGTCATTCTGATAGCATAAGGATATTACCGAACAAACCCCAAGAAGGCTAAGAGAATCGAGGAGCAAGTACAACTCCAACTCAAACTCGGCCTGAGTGGTCCTCCCTGGTAGTCCTAGTCCCTAAGGAAGGAGGAGGAGACTGGCTATGCATAGACTCTAGGAAGCTGAACAAAGTCACAAAGCCTGAGCCCTACCCTCTCCTGAGGATTGAGACGCACTTGGATAGCCTGGGTAATGCACCCTACCTAAGCAAAATTGATCTTGAAAAAGGATATTGGCAGGTGCCCTGTCAGAGGAGTCATGTCCTCTGACTGCCTTCAACACACCCACTGGTTTCTACCAGTGCAGGGTGATGCCCTTCAGCCTCAAAAACACCCCTAGCTGTTTTCAGAGGCTGATGAACAAGTCCTGGCGGGAATCAAGAACTGTTGTCTACCTCGACGACATCTTAACATATGCCAACACATGGGAGGAGCACCTGCAAATTCTGAACCAAATCCTTACTGTCCTACACCAAGCCAACCTGGTCATCAACCTCAAAAAATGTCAGTTCGGTGTGGCCGAAATAATGTATCTCAGTCACCGTGTGGGAAATGGTAAATTAATGCCCAAGGGTGCTAACATCTGTGCCATTTGGGACATGCCTTGCCCAAGAACAAAAAGGGAAGCTCAGTGATTTTTTGGAATGGTGCAATACTTCCGGCGTTTCATTATGAACTTCGCTGATGCTGCAGCCCCTATCACAAACCTCTTCTGAGGGAAGCAGCCTTTTCGTTACATCCCAAGTGCGAGAAGGCATGTGATCACCTCAAGGCAGTCCTAATTAGCCAATCTGTTCTCCACACACCTGACTACAAACGACCCTTCTTCATGGTGGTTGATGCCAGTGATATCGGCACTGGGGCAGTCATGTTCCAAGAAAAGGATGAGGTTAGGCATCCGGTAACCTACTATTCCAAGAAACTCAAACCAGCTGAGACTATGTATAGCACTATAGAATAAGAACTCCTGGGCATGATCTTAGCAATGAAGCAGTTTGAGTCCTATCATGCTGATCACAAATTCCTGTTAACCGTCTATACATTATCATAACCCTCTTAAGTATCTCACAGCTTTCTGAAACCAAAATAAGATTAAAACTGGAGGATCAAACACATTAAAGGTACAGGTAACAAAATTGCTGATGTCCTTTCCAGGCAGCTCTAAGTAATCACTGGAGTAATAACATGTCACCACACCCGACTCTTCCCCGGCAAAATGTGCCACTCCTGCCAGAGTGAAGGGTCATGTTATGCCTGGTTGAGTTAACATTCACTAAAGCGTAAGACAATTCCTTCCTTGACTCTATCCTTTCCTTGTATTGTAAATTTCGAGTCCCCGACTCGCAAAACCTGTGTAATTACATGCGCAATTGTACATCACGTACATAGATAAGTGCCATGAGGCACCCATGATGCTAGTGCCACATCTGGCATAGTGCTATTGTGTACAAGTACCGTGGCATCACCTAACATAAGCCCATGAGCACTTTGTTGTAATGCCTCGTCAGGACAAATTAACCACATGACTTTAATGTCACAAAGTTAACTTTATCATTAAGTGCATGACTGATTTCAGAATCAATATTCTAAGCCTATTTTGCATTCTTATTCTAATTCATGATCTACTGAGTGGTCAAATACTTTTATTTTGAGTTTGATATAATGCTGCAGTAGAGTAACAACCAGATATATCTAGTAATTGCTTTTCTAGCAGCCCAGTATTCTGCAGTAACATACAGTTTATAAATGATAAAAAACATAATTTGCACTTGATTGACTAGAAGTTTTTTAATCTAAGAATTTAGTGAGATTAAAAAGGGGGAAGTAAGGAGAGAAAATAACTGATTCAGTCAAGTTGACTTATCTGTAGACATTCCCACCTGATTTAAGGTGTGGAATGTCAACTTGAATGGGGAGGTCCCACAAATGTAAGTCACCTTGCCCTCTAAGAGTGCCATGAAGCACCATAGAAACTTAATTTATGTTTATTCAATTGAAACGAGGGTAGTCACATTAATAACATTCCTGACTGACAAGACAGGTTGTGGGAAAACATCACCCCTTCCTGGAAACTTTCTCATTCCTCACCCCTTAAAATAATCTCTTAATCCTCTTCCTTGACCTAGTGACTGTTCGAGCCCTTCTTCCAGGTACCGCCTTTGGGAGGCCAAATCCCCGCTGGAGGCACAGATGAGCTGGTGAAGGAGATTAACTCCAAAAGAGAAAGCACCTGGGCATAACAACAGAATCAGCACGTGGCCAGGGCCTACCACATGGTCTGAAGGCATAGAAAATGGACTGCGAGGCGAGTAGACACTGCCATTTGGAAGGAGGAGAATCATAATCAGCCAAGGTCTTAAAAGGCAGCGCCTGGGTGGCGCTTGTTAGAAACGCCGGTTGTGTAATCCAGACAATTGTCTCTTTCTCACCTGCTCCATCAGAGCTTTGATTCTTCCCATATGGCTACTTTAAGCCTGAGTCTTTCTTTGTGGTGAAAGCCCGTAATTTTTGCCTTCCATACTGGCACTGAAGACGAGGTTCCCTGTCTCTGACGAAAAGGTAAAGTACCAAAAGCGAGGTTTTGAATCAGTCACGAATCTATTATTCTTCTACTGAATTTGTTTTCTTTTCTGAAGTGCGATTTTTCACAAGACCATATTTGTTTAATGCAGTGAGTAAATATCCAAAGTTTCACACATGTATACCAGTGCCTAGAATAGAGTTGCTTTGGCACCTTCTGTGCAACCCCCTCAATTCCTTTAATTACGTTACCTATTTTGTGTCAGTAACCGAATGCATTCTCAATTGCAGACAGAGTTGCTAGCTGTGGAATCAACTGTTCACCCTGTGCTTGTGCCATGGTCATAGCCACTGTCCCTCACCCAACAATGTTCTACGAAGTGGATTTCTCCCCGTCTCTGTTATTGTGTAAATTGGTGTGAATTTAGTCATTTGACAGGAATCTGTTTTACTTGTCTGATTTTCGAAATTTCCCAGTCTTCTGATTTAATTTGTTAAATTTAAATACAAGTGACTAAGTGAACCCAAGTGTTTATCTGCAACTTTCCCTGTTGAAGTAAAGCCTTCAGCTTAGATGCCCTCCCTGTGCTTTTACCTGAGTCACCACCTGTAGTCAGAATTGAAACCTCATGGTAAGTTCCACATTCTTCTCAGGTAAAAATCTAATATATATATATATATATATATATATATATATATATATATATCTTCTTCTTCTTTTAACGTGCTTTTATTCCCATTTTTGTATGGGGTAAGCACGATGATGCCTTCTTTGAAGGGCTTTTTGATTTGGCTTTGGGGTAGACCTGTGGTCTCGATCGGCTGCCCTGCCTGACATCGCTTAGACCCGGCACGTATGTTTCATGTATCATACCCGACCCAACGCCCTTTCTTCCCAGCAGCGAGAAGTTATTGCGCGGGTATGGCGAGAGTTCGAGACGTGTGAGATGTTTGTTATGTTTTTAGAAGGTGTTGTAGTGGCTTTGTTTTGTGTGTGTATTTAGTCTGTAACATCCATTTGCTTTTAAGCAAACCTATCCGTTGATTACATATATATATATATATATATATATATATATATATATATATATATATATATATATATATATATATATAATCGTCTGGACGCTGGAAAGAGAATAATTGTAGAGATCACCATACCTCAGAATTCCAACACATGCAATATTCAGCAAAATAACTTTAATTTACATAAGATTACTAGTGTGTTACTTAAAGCTCATTCAAAATGCATGCAAAGATTATTAACAAAACAAAAACCTCGTAGTATTAGGTTTAAATTTTTCTGTATTCATTTCACATTTTTTGCTTTTAATTACCAACTGACTTTTCAGTAATCATTTATAGATTAGACGAATAACATGTTTTACATT
Source organism: Macrobrachium rosenbergii (assembly GCF_040412425.1). NCBI lineage: Eukaryota > Metazoa > Arthropoda > Malacostraca > Decapoda > Palaemonidae > Macrobrachium > Macrobrachium rosenbergii. The sequence continues at coordinate 41,502,190 of NC_089765.1, read as the reverse complement.
TCATTTACCATCTTTGGATTGTTTACTTCCAGCTACTTATTATTATTATTATTATTATTATTATTTTTTTGCAATATTTTTCACATTTAAGTGTGCTCTTCACACCGTTTGTATCCGAAAGTTTAATTTTGATTAAAAACACGGGGACAGTGTTTATCGTCTTATATATATATATATATATATATATATATATATATATATATATATATATATATATATATATATATATATATATATATATATATGCTTTGATGATCACAGGAAGTTTCACACCCCCGTTTTCCCACATCTGACGAGTTTAAAATAATGTGTTAACAGACATCAACAGGGATTTAAAAGACGAAAAAATATATTCTATTCAAAGAATATAGATTTCTTTTCAAGTAAATTTTGTTCTATAATTGGTTAAGAAATTTCATAGCTTTGTATTCATTTTTGAATATTTCATACCCATTACCCACAGGTAACGTTGACGCTTCATTTCCGCCTGCGCCATTTCACCTCTCACATCCCTCTCATAAGCTATTCCACCAACGGGTCGAGCGAAGAGCTCTTAGTGGGTAAGTTTTTCTCCAGTTCCTTCTATGTATCTCTCTGTCTGTCGGTTCTGTGACTGCCTATTTCCTTCAGCCTTGCAGCTGTGATCTCAGTGCTCTACCGAAGCTAGAAACGGCTGTAGAACACAAGCTGCCGATATGAAATTCTATCTCTTTTGACACATGACTACCATGAAGCGAACAGCCTACCACCACTGTCTACACCAAAGCTAGGTCTACACGCCTCCACTTGCTGTAACACACTTCCTTTATCTAACGTTCCCCCGTTTTTGACAGAGCTCGTTCCGAAGAAGAGGGACATACACGTCTTCTGCTGCAGCGGCGTCGTTGCGGAGGCGATCAGATACCAGCCCAAAATGTTCAAATGGGTCCACTTTGGCGTCGGACTCAACCTGACCGGCCGCACCCTCTACCTCATTAACGATGATGATGTGAGTGGTTTTTTTGTCACTTGATGGCTCTGATTCGGTTGAAGATTTCTGAGTTACTCGGTTAATACGTAAATGAGTATGTATATATATATATATATATATATATATATATATATATATATATATATATATATATATATATGGAAAGTGCATAATCAAAACATTATTTTAACTTTATTATTATTTGGGCAAGATGGAAAGACCATTGAAGAGTCAAGTATTGGAGAAGTTTTGGTAAAATCACAGCAAACTGCTCAGCTTTTGGACTCTCCAGTATCTTCTTCAGAAAGATGGGATAAATACAAGTGTAAGAGACAAGTTTTAAGATCACTTAGAGGAAAAAAGCAGGTTGTGTAAAATAACGTTACCTCAAACAAGGATATCATGACAGGCAGCTAGTGCTGACTGAAAAAAGCTAGGTATATAATAATTTTCTCGCAGATGGGAAAAGGGCATAACACAACGATTGAAATATATATATATATATATATATATATATATATATATATATATATATATATATATATATATATATATATGTGTGTGTGTGTGTGTGTGTATATATATCCAACTGTTCCCAACCTTAAAATGGAATGACCAACACATTGTTGTAAATTAGACTGGCCTTGGTTGTGCGTTAACCATTTATTTCACCAACACCACGAGGGGTAACTCTTGAGACTGCTAAAATTCTGGCGACGATTTTTTGAGCTTGGAATATGGAGAGAAATGTAAAACTGTAATTTGCATTATGTGAAAGACACTGGTAGGACTCCGGAACACTTGCCTTGGAGCATAGAGAGCATGGAAGTTTTCATGGCGGAAACACGGCCATTGCTATACACTGTTGGGATTGTAAAGACGTCAGACGTCTCTTCGTTTTCGCATCAATCACGTCATGCATTGCATTTCTTAATATGTCAAGACTCTCATGTAAATAGTCATGTGTAGAATTTTCTGGCCTTTCCGCCAATATGTATTTCATCATTGTACATTTATTATGTCTCTCAAAATTGCCATTTGTTTGTCTGTCAACAAACACAAATTGCTCAGAGTGTGGGTCACGGCGATCGGAGGTCGGGCACCACGTTTCCGTCCGCACTCTGCCATGTATACCTGCGCTCAGGTAGTAGTAAAATCTCAACTTAGAAAATGGAACACCACAGGGAGGAATACTTAGCCCCTTCCTCTTCAATGTACTAATGGAAAATGTAGCCACAATCACCCTCCCAGAGGGAGTGGAAATTTTCATATATGCAGATGATGTGTGCTTAGTGAGCACACAGGTACAGATCCTACCAAAATATGCAAAATGCAGTAACACAAATTGAAAATAGCTGTACAGATCTTGGTCTAAAAATCAATACAGCAAAAACCAAAATCAATGGCAATTAAACATGACCTAAACCCAAATGAAATACAACTCATGGGTGAACCCATTGAATGGGTAGAAAACTTTGAGTACCTAGGAGTAAATATAAACAAACAACTCTCTCCACGCAAAGAAATAGAAATACTTAAGCAAAAAATCAAATGCAGGCACAATGCCATGAGAAGAATCACCTCTCTAAAACAAGGAGCAGTATACCATGCCCTCAGAACCTTCTACATACAGACAATAAGGTCAACTGTGGAGTACGCAGCACCTGTCCTTACTCACCTCACAAACACAGAACAAAAAAGCTTCGAGGTAATCCAGAACAATGCCTTAAGACTCATCACAGGTGCACCCATGTGGACTAACTTGTGTGTCTTGAGAAACGAAACAAACTTACAATCTCTAACGCACAGAATAGATCAGAGAAACATATCCATACTGCTAAAAACCTTGAAAGGTAGCAGGAACTGCCCACTCAAGAGAGAAATCAAGAAAAACATTGAGCTTCACGAGGAACTAGACCCCCCCAAGACATATGCTGGCGACCTCCTAGCAGCTTTAAGGAGAGTAGAAATGCAAAATCAAGCTGCCGCAATCAAGGAAGACACGCCAATCGCAGAGTACAAAGAACAAGCACCCTGGGAGCCTGAACTATTCAAGATAAACTTTACAGTCCTCCCTGCAAGCAAAGAAGCATGCACTGCTCAACAGCTAAGGCTAGCAGCCCAAGAGGCAATCAGGAAAACTGCAGCCTCAAAGGATGCTGGAGGCTCTCTGACAATGCCTCCACTCTACAAACTGAACTAATTGCCATTGCAAAAGCTCTAGAAGACTCTCAGCATAGGCAGGGAAACACAACAATTCATACTGACTCAAAAGGAGCAATACAGGCTATAACAAAAGAAAAAGCAAAAGAAAACATCAGACTTCTATCAAGCATATGGGCAATCGCAAGCCTCCATCAAGACAGGAACAGGCAAATAACACTAAACTGGATTCCGAGCCATGTGGGAATCCAAGGAAACGAAGAAGCAGATTCTTTAGCAAAAAGTGGGTTGTTACACAGCAACATTGGTATCAAAATCACCCCCTCGCTCACACAACTGAAAAACAAAGCAGCAGCACACTGCCAACTGCAGGAGGAAAGCAAAGTCAGAAGAGCTGTTTTTGGTGGCTCAAAAACCGCCAAATGGTACATGGACACCGTAAACATAAAACCACATAATATAACCAAAGACATGTCACGGGTCCTAGCAGTCATAATCCATCGGCTCAGGCTAGGATACCTGTGCACATGGCGAAGAATAGTAGACAACCCCCAACCATGCAAGTACTGTGAAACAATCCCAGGAGAACCCCTGGAACACTACCTTCTTGACTGTACAGAAACAGAACAGTTAAGAACAAGTTATGAAGGAAATGAAAGAACAGCTACCCAAATAACAAAGCACATACTGACAAACATCCATGAATTTGCAGGCTTCCTATGCTCCTACCCACCACCACGGTAACTTTAAAGAATTCATACCTTTAACCACCCACTCTCCTTCCCAATTCTTAAATCAGACACAACAGACCCGACCCAGACAACAAATCAAAAGCCATACCATTCATCTCTAACTGCTGACTCTTTTAGAAATGACTCCCTCCCCTATCAAAACCACCTTCCATCCACCACAATCAACACCCAACAAATACACAAAACACATACAGACACAAGAATTAGGACCGGACAAGGAATATGGCTTTAGATCACCATGAGCTAGCATACTAGCTACCTGTGCCTACTACTCAATTCTTCTTTTTTTCCATCTGTTGGCCTCGCCCACTAGCCAACACTCACTGCTATCGTACTTTTATCCTCATCTGATGGGTACCTTAGGTTTCAAAGAGGTTGCAACCTTGCCTGTTAAACCTTTTCATTTCAAAAATCACCCCACCAAAATCACTTTCATGCATCATAATAAAGTTTTCATGTAACCTAACCATCTCACAGACTCATCAACATAGAGTTATGGGCTGCTCTAGGAGTAAGAGCCCGTGCTGGCACAAGGCCAGCTAACTCTGAAACAACAACAACATAATAAATAAGTTAATACCCAGTTGACCTTTCTGTCCTCACAGGATAATGAGCATTTCATGTAGTTCAGTTACAGTGAAAGACGGGGAACAGTTTTTTTTTTTTATTATTAATTCCAAACTTATACAAGTAACGGCAAACCTATTCTTTCTCACCTCTTCCCTAAGTTTATACAACTATTTCCATAGTTTAAAACTGTCTGCCTGGTATGAAAATAGCTAAACTATTTCTGTCTCATTCCATTCTTTATGAAGAAGGAAATATGAATTGAGAAAAAGCTTAGGAGTTGGTTGTAATTGTTACCAGTATATCTTCTGTATTCGACTTTTTGATAGTCTGTTAATCCTTTATACTTTTTAGCAGTTTTTCTTCATACAGCACATCAACAAATTCAGTTATTAAGAATAATATATATGGAGATTCATTGGTGTGAAGGGTGGCACACTGCCAGTTTGGTCGGTCATCTCTGGGATTAATAGCCAGTCTTGTTTAATATTTATGTTCCCATTTTAATGTGAGAAACCTTCCATCCTGGTCATGGCCAGTAATGTTACCATTCTGTTCTATTTCAGGAAACTAGAGTCAGCTTAAAGATCGACTATTCTAAAATTGGTATCGGTAACAAGTTAGCAGTGCGAGGAGGTGGACGTTTTGTGCTCGGTCAGAGGCTGTATTCCCCTGAGGGCGGATTCCACGTTCTAGAAACGATGGATGGGGACTTTGCCGATTATAGGCTCTATAACTCGTTCTTGACGTCAAGTGAAATAGCAGATCTACTGAAATGTAAAAATCCATCTCTACCCCGTCAGCCCTTTGTTACTCTTACACATAGTTCCTTGAAGAAAGTTGGCGATATAGAGCTTGGCCAGATAGAATTGGATACAGTTTGCAGCGACCACATCCCTGAGTTTTACTTGTTCTTTTCAGACAAGAGAAATTTCCAGGATGCTCTCTCTCTGTGCCGTAAAATCAAAGGAGAAATAATCCTCCCCCAAGAGCCAGAACTGAATGAGATGCTGTATCACGCTTTCTTGCCACAACGAGAGAAGTGCCAAGATATTTGGACTCACTTCTTCTGGCTTGGCTTTGAAGGAGACTTGAACAACCGAACATGGCACAAGCTTCTTGATAGGAAAGCACCGGAATGGTTTAATTTCCTCTCGTTGTATAGGAGTGTGACACAAGAATATCAATGTGCTGCAACTGTCAGTCATGATCCATACAAATGGGCAGCTTGCCCTTGTGGAATCGAGGCCTGCGTTTTGTGTAACTTCACTACCCACCCAGAACTGAGATTAAGGGGAATGTGTAAGGTCTCTCTCTTGGATAAAAACTATTCTTTTCGAGAAAACGACGAATACAAGCTGGTGTTTGAAGGGGTTTGGCATACCATGATTTTGTTTGAGGATGACACTTGGGTGTTAAGGAGTCGTCTTTATCAAAACATTTCTGGGAGAATGATTCTGAAGACAAGAGGAGAATATCCTGTTGGGGTCCACACATGGGAGCTCAGTGGTGATCGATGTGCGGATAATGAGGTGGGTCGTTCTGCTTTTTATGAAGATGATTCAGTAAGGTTGAATGCACGATGGAGATGGGGATGTAGCAGTACTATAAATGGTAGCAAGGGTTTGGATGGATAGATCTCCGGCTTGATAGTGATACTACTGTTACTGCAGTGCATGGTATCGATTTCAAAGGAAATAGCCTTATGCATAGACATATCATGGTTGAGGACTAAACGTTTCTTTTAGGCTTACCAGTTATTTCAAAATTTACAGGGAAAGTAAATTTTCCATCTATCATGATACCACGTAACAAACAAAGACTGCTGTCTTAAAAATGACAAGAGAAACCATATATAAAAATATGTATAAAATATTTTGGATTGATCACTGCATTCAGGCAATAAGAGTCAAATAGGGAGTGAAACATCTCGGCTTTTAAACATATAAAAGATTTGCATATTTCTTCTTTTGTAAATTGAGTAAACGACTAAATGAATCAAAATTATAAGAATTATTATTGTGTAATATCTAGTATTTGTTAATAACAATCTATTTTGTGTTCTGCTATGAATTAACACAAGGGAATATTATTGGCTGATAGGTGGATAGGCAAATCATGACTACATAACAGTGCTGTATTTTCAGAGGTCAGTAAAGGCATAACATGTCTGACAAGGAGACGTAAAAAAAAAAAGGAAACAATTATGGCGTATATGTAATGGGCAGAACAAACAGAAAAATTATTATATATGAAAATGAAATGAATGACAGGAAGGTCAGACTTCCGGCCACTGAAACAAGACATAAGTATATCTTAGTTAACCAGACCACTGAGCTGATTAACAGCTCTCCTAGGGCTGGCCCGAAGGATTAGGTTTATTTTACGTGGCTAAGAACCAACTGGTTACCTAGCAACAGGACCTACAGCTTATTGTGGGATCCGAACCACATTATGACGAGAAATTAATTTCTATCAACAGAAATAAATTCCTCTAATTCTTCATTAGCCGGTAGGAGAGTCGAACGCTGGAGCTTCTTATGACATTCTGAAAGAGTATAACTACATAATGTCCTGTATCAGCCACAGGATATTTCACATAGATTAAATAAAGAGGGGAAAAACTTAGCAAAATGATTATACGTCATATATTATGGATAATCACTCACCATCATTTCCTACAGTTTAATTGTTATAAATTTAGCAGGTGACTAAAAAACTACACTTTAGGGATGTATGGCGTAAGAAATTTGTTAAGCTTATTTTGCGAGTTGGTAGGAGGGCGTTGTAATCTGGCCGATGATTGGCTTGAGGTGGTTTCTGGTTTTTTGGTCTGGTCACGTTGCTAAAAATTTTGTCGGAATACTATATGACAGACTGAGTTCTTTTACAGTGAGGACAAGTCGAGACCCATCCCTTTTCTTAACAGATTGGTTAGACTAGAGGGGAATATTAATTTGGAAGGGAAGGGAGTAAGAGGTTTATAAATAGATTCCAGTCTTGCAGAGTTGCATAAGATAATAAGTAATAGTTCTTTTTTGTGGTCTTTTTCCGTAGAGTATGAAACAATTTCATTCTCTACTTACCGTGGCAAAGACGTTGAATTTGGAGAGCCTCTAGTTTTTCGTTTTATATCCAAATGCCGGCATTATAGATTAACAATAAACTTTCGATGAAAAAGCTTACATTGAACTGTATTTCAGACCGACTTACTATTGACCTCTTGCAACGTCACCCAGTACACTTGCAACGACGGATCGTGCATTCAGAAAGACGCTCGATGTGACTTGTCGATGGACTGCGCTGACGAAAGCGACGAAATGGACTGCTCAGTGGTTGCGGTGCCTGCCAGATATGCAGAAAAGATCCCCCCGCCAAACGTCTTTGCGGAGCCTTTGCCGGTGAACATTTCCTTCAACATCACCTCCATCAAGGAGTTCGACCTCACTTCGTTCAGCATTGGGGTGGATATGATGATCACCACTAAATGGGAGGATCGTCGGCTCAAGTACAAGAACATCAGGGGCAACTATAAGGTGAATCAGGTGGAGAGCATAGAATCCGTCTGGACTCCGAAGCTCAAGTATCGTGATGGAACGCTCAGCGCTGCTAAACTGGACGTCCACTCAGAAAATATCTATGTTAGCCGTTTGACAGGAGCGCTGCCGGATGATTCTACCACTATACTTGAAGGTAACGTTACATTAGCTCCATGGGATCACTCATTTTCATGTGTTTCTTGGAGGAAGAGGCTGTTTCAAGGAGGTATTTTTATGAAAACAAAATTTTCGTGTTGGCACAGGGACTAGAGGATCATTTAAGCTGAATATACTATTTTAAAAATGGCATTGCTCATTTTTGCGCGAGAATAGCGACAAAAGGATCATTGAAGCCAAAAAGGTCTATCTCTTACAAACGCTGGTAGAACAAAGCACTACAGCTATTTCTATCTTACATCCAGGAATTGGAAATGGTTTTCTCTTTTTCAATGCAATGAACTATTTAGCGGATTGAGCTGTGCATTTACTGAAATGAAACCTCTGTTTAACCAAACTTATTCAAGCAGTTACATCCTGTTGACTCCATTTCCCTTTAAAGTAATATTTTTTTCTTCTTCAGTCTTTTCATGAGTATTTTCTACTTAATATATTGTAATCCCCCTATGCAGTTATCCGTAACACCCTCCTGGGTACCGTATCAGCCCTGATGAATGACTTTTGTCTAGTGATCAGTGGGGTGGAAAAGTTATGTATAATATCACATCCAATGTCATTCACTGTAGAGGCTTTCCCCTATACGCATACCGCATCTGGGTTTGTTGCTGTGCTGTACTTTGTAAGTTTTATCGCACAATAAAGTGTTTCTCCTTCTTGTACAGATATAGTTTACAGTGGAAAGGGGAATCCGCTCGTCTTCGAGCAAGAACTAACCATTGACTTCAAGTGTCACTTCCGCCTCCAGATGTATCCATTTGACCGGCAAGTCTGCTTCTTGGAATTCATCTTGGAGTTGACCTCGGACTTAGGAGTCCTGACGCAGGTAAGAAGTGTCGCAGCTTCGTTACTCTGGGCTCTCAGAACACTGCTCTCACACATGTGTATAGAAGATGACAAGATTCCTTTACCAGTACTTCCTGTTGGTATTTTCCCAAATTGATAAAAATCCTTCTCTCTCTCTCTCTCTCTCTCTCTCTCTCTCTCTCTCTCTCTCTCTCTCTCTCTCTCTCTCTCTCTCTCTCTCTCTCTCTCTCTCAGGATGGGGAAGGCGTCACATTTACCGGGAAGCGAGTGTTACTGGAGTACAAATTGTTGTCAGAAAGGTATAGAAACTACACCAGAGATTCTCTCAGCCACGTGAGGGTAAGTTATGGGAGGACATCTCTATTACATATACAACTCTCGTTTGAGCTCGTAAATAGGCCTAATTTTTTGACAAACGTTTTCACACTTCCGATAAATTGTTCTTAAGTATACGTATTTCATTGTTTGTCAGATTTCTGTAATAACTTTGACCGAATTGTTATATTGTTTTTCAATAAGAATGAACTGCATAACAAACAAAAACCAAGCATGCGCAGAATATAGCATACCTCCGAAAAGGTTCACTGGACGATGGAGAAATCCTGGAGAAATCCAATGACTCAAAGTTAATACGAAGGCAACGGTACCTTAGCTGCGGAATTCATTTGTCTATATTGGAATGTGAATATAGGCCGAAAAGTCATCGAGACCCACCAGTGCTTAATCATATGAAGAGGACCAGCTAATTAATGTTTTCATAAAGTTCCATTTGAAATTTAGTCTGTCGTTTAGTTTTCAAGTCACCCTGCTCGCAGACAGGTACACCGCGGTCTGGACTCTAGAGCGTGAGGTCACGGTCTGGGCCGTGCGTGAGGTAGACCAACCGAGTCCAAAAACATCATGATGGAGGTCATAAAATGGCCGCAAAATGAGAACGTAGGTTTGGTCCACCTCTTTCATTTCAGCTAGGCAACTATTATTATTATTATTATTATTATTATTATTATTATTATTATTATTATTATTATTATTATTATTATTATTACACAGAAGATGAACTCCATTCATATGGAACAAGCCTACAGGGGCCATTGACTTGAAATTCAAGCTTCCAAGGAATATGGTGGTCATTTGAAAGAAGTAACAGGAAATACAGAAACAAGAAATCAGTTATTAGTAAAGAAAAAATAATTTAGATAAATAAATAAATAGATAAAAATGAAGTAAAATAGGATCATATCAAGATTAGCCAACCCAACATCTCCATGTCAAAAACAGCGAACCCAATGGTCCCCATGTAAAGAATGGCTAACCCTTTCAGGTCCGAACTCCAATTCCACATGAGGTCAATACTAAACAAGGCGAAACAGTGATTCTCTACACTGTTTCGACGTGTTTAGTACTAGCCCCTGGGGCGTCAAATGTATTTCGCCTTGTTTAGTACTAGCCCCTGGGTGATCAAATGTCTGGTACCGAAGTGTTCATGTCTAGAACAGCGAACCCGATTATTCCTATGTAAAGAATAACGAACCCAATGATCTTCTTGTAAAGAATAGCGAACCCTGCTGCGAGTGGGTTCGCTAATCTTGAAATGTTCTGAAAAATACAAGGAGAATTTTTTCAGGTTAGTAATGCACTGCATCTTTTCTTGAACTTTTGAGGTTCCTGTTGCACAACATCCTCAGGGAGACTTCCACAATCCAAAGGTCTGGTACGGAGAAGTTCGACAGCCAGGCACTAGTCTAGGTCTGCTCCATCTCCACAAATGCCAAATACAAGAGCTATGATATTCGTGGGCTTCAGTGGGTTAAAGGAAATCTGTACATCACCCCCTGAAGCAGGATCAGATAGCATCTTGATTTACTTTGCAGGTTGTCTGCTGATACCTTTAGCTTCCACCTAAAGGCACAAACATTTTAAACCATCTTGCTATCCCAGTCCCACTGTAAAATGGATTGTAAGGTAAATTCTAAATTGGGAAGTTGTGATGTAAATGCTTATGGCTGGTAAAGAGATTTAATAAGGAGTAATCAGTAATGTATTGTTGCAGGTAAGTATATATATATATATGTGTGTATGTATATATGAAATTTTTTTTTATCACACCGTGATTTATATACAATCATGAAGCTACAAATATTGCTTAATATCAAATTCACGCTACCTCGGGAGTATCCCGATAGGGAATTATCACCGAAGGGGAATTTATAAGTGATAAATGGATTGGTACTGCCGGGTTGCGATCCCACAACACAGAACATATCCAGCAACTCCAGTCGACGTTCTACCACTGAGCTATATAGCTCAGTGGTAAAGCGTCGACTGGAGTTGCTGGGTAGCTCAGTGGTAGAACGTCGACTGGAGTTGCTGGACATGTTCTGTGTCGTGGGATCACGACCCGGCACTACCAGTCCATTTATCACTTATAATTCCCCTACGGTGATAATTCCCTATCGGGATACTCCCGAGGTAGCATGAATTTGATATTGCGACATTTGTAGCTTCATGATTGTATATATATATATATATATATATATATATATATATATATATATATATATATATATATATAATTGTGTGTATATATATATACAGTATATATATATACTGTATATATATATATATATATATATATATATATATATATATATGTATATGTGTGTGTATGTATGTATAGAAAGATGGATAGTCAGCAAATGTTCCATGATCTTATAGCAATTTTAATATATATATATATATATATATATATATATATATATATATATATATTATGTATGTATGTATGTATGTACATATGGAACGTGATGGATATATAAATAAAGACAAAATCCACAAAGGAAAGAGAAACAATGGAGTACTGCAAGGCCTTTCGACTTGTCATCCTTTACTTAGCAGACTGAAGAAATATAAAAATAAGTTTTCAAAGAAAGCTCATATAAATAACAGATGAGGATTACAATAGAAAAGATATGTAACTGGAATCCAGCGCAATTGATATTAGTAGAACTGCCAAAACAGGGTAAAATATTTAAGAAGTTTTACAAAGGATTAGGATCAACCATTCAGAAGCAGGAACAGGAAAATTAAAAGATTATACAGGGAGGTGACTGACCGCCAAAAAATGTTATAAAAGTACAACTCAATAATTCTCTTTTTTTGTAAACAGTAACAATTTTTGTAAGACGAACAGTTTTACAAATAAAGAATTATATTAAACATACGAATACATAGAAAATATATATAGGTAACTAATTTGTAATTAAGTCAGTGACTTTAGCTTTTAGGTCATTCTTGAACATTTTTCTAATATGGGGATCCAAAACATACATGCCAAGGCTAAGGTTAAAGTTACACCTGGAAGTAAGCTGTATAATAGCAGATTCTTGAAGAGAAATCTTTCGATCTAGCAATCATTGAACTTTCAGTCCAATTTATCCTGTGAGAGTTTCCACTTATAGCATTGGATGTTTGTCCAGTTTGACTGAATGCTTATGTTGTTTAATACGTGCATCTAAATCTTTGCTAGAGTGGCCAATATAAAAAGAGGGGCATTCCAAAAATGGAATTTTATGTATTATGTTGTTGTTTTCTTTAGGGTTAATTTTTATTAACATTCCTTTTTGTGTATTATTATAGGAAAAAACGAGGTTGACATTAAAAGATTTTTCCAAAAATTTCATGTTTTCAAAACCACTAAAATAAAGCAAGCTAAGAATGTTTATAGGTGTTTCTCCATGTTACTTTCACTATAAAACTTTTTCTGGGCTTTATTATAACAAATAACTAGTATATGTGCAGGATAACATAAATCTGTCCATATTTTTCTTATGTATTCGATTTCTTGATTCAAATGCTGGGAGCTGACAATTTGCAAAGCTCATAAAAACATAGAAGAAAAAATTTATATTTTGACATTATGGTGATGGCCTGAATAAAGATGGACTTAAGTTAAGTCGTTGGTTGGTTTCCTATAAATACTGAATTTACATTGAAATGGTTCTCTGTGTATTAAAACATCTAAGAGAGGGAGGCAATTGTCTTTTTCTAATTCTAAAGTAAACTTAATGGATGATACCTGGTTATTCAGATTAGAGAATAAATCATTTACCTCAATATCAGCAGGCAAAACAGCTAAAATATCTTCAACATATCTATACCACTTTAAAGGAGTATAAATGATATTAAGTAAATATCGTTTTTCGACGAATTCCATGTACAAGTTTGAGAGGAGTGGGGACAAGGGCTGCCCATTACCATACCAAATATTAGCTGGTATAATTCACCATTGAATATAGACTTACAGTCACAAATGCACAGGTAGAGGTAATTCATGATGGATTAGTTCATTACTAAGATACTCTAAAATAGAATCTATAGGGACTTTAGTAAAAAGAGAACAAACAGCAAAACTAACGAATCTATCAGTGGGACAAAAAAGTTACTTTGTTTAATTTATCAACCAAATGTAGACAATTATATATGTGAGAATCGTAGATAGTTCCAAGGGACGGGGACAGGAACTTGGTAATATATTTCGAAAGTTTTTATGATACTGAGCCAACAGCACTAATAATAGGCTGCATAGGATTATTTTCTTTGTGCGTTTTTACTAATCCGTACAAGATGAACATTTTTTACAACTAAAAAATTATATTAAACATACGAATATATAGAAAAATCCTTAAAGATAAAAAAGAACTAATAGGTCAGTTGTCAGTAAAATTTCCCTCGTTACCTTACATACACGGATTACTGTTGGCTCAATATCATATAAACTTTCGAAATATATTACCAAGCTCTTGTCCCCGTTCCTTGGAACTATCTCCGATTCTCATATATAATTGTCTAGATTTAGTTGATAAACAAAATCACTTTTTGCCCCACTGATAGATTCGTTATTTTTTATGTTTGTTCTCTTTTTACTAAAGTCCCTATAGATTCTATTTTAGAGTATCTTAGTAATCCATCACGTATTGTCACTCCCCAGTATTTGGATCAAGAAATCGAATATATAAGAAATATAGGGACAGATTTAAGTTATCCTTCACATATACTAGATATGTTATAATAAAACCCACAAAAATTTTTATAGTGAAAGTAACATGAAGAAAGAAACCCCTATGAACATTCTTAGCTTGCCTTATTTTAGTGGTTTTGAAAACATGAAATCTTTGTTAAAATCTTTTAATGTCAACCTCGTTTTTTTCCTATAATAACACACAAAAACGAATGTTAATAAAAATTAACCCTAAAGAAGACAACAACATTATATATAAAATTCCATTTTTTGAATGCCCCTCTTTTTATATTGGCCAATCTAGCAAAGATTTAGATGTACGTATTAAGCAACAGAAGTATTCAGTCAAACTGGACAAACATCCAGTGCTGTTTAAGTGAAAACTCTCACAGGATAAATTGGACTGAAAAGTTCAGTGATTGCCAAATCGAAAGATTTCTCTTCACGAAATCTTTTGCCATCTGCTATTATACAACTTACTTCCAGCTGTAATTTTAACCTTAGCATTGGCATGTATTATTTGGAACCCTGTATTAGAAAAATGTTCAAGAATGGCCTAAAAGATAAAATTACTGACTTAATTACTAATTAGTTACCTTATATATATTTTCTATGTATTCATATGCTTAATATAATTTTTTTATTTGTAAAAATGTTCATCTTACAAAAATTGTTATTGTTTACAAAGAAAGAAGAGAATTATTGAGTTGTACTTTTGTAACATTTTTTTGGTGGTCAGTCACCGCCTTGCAGAATCGTTTAATTGTCCTGTCCCTGCTTCTGAACGGCTGATCCTGTTTTGACCCTGTTTTGGCAGTTCTATCAATTCTTCAATTGTGTTGGATTCCAGGTACATATTTTTTTCTTTTGTAATCCCCATCTGTTATTTCTACGAGCTTTCTTTGTAAACTCATTTTTATATTTCTTCAGTCTGCTAAGTAAAGAACGACAAGTCTCAGCACTTCATTGTTTCTCTTTCCTTCGTGGATTTTGTCTTTATATATATATATATATATATATATATATATATATATATATATATATATATATATATATATATATATATATATATATATATATATATATATATATATATATATATATATATATATATATATATATATATATATATATTTATATATATATATATATATATATATATATATATATATATATATATATATATATATATATATATATATATATATATATATATATATATATATATATAGAGAGAGAGAGAGAGAGAGAGAGAGAGAGAGAGAGAGAGAGAGAGAGAGATCATGTTCAGAATTAAATTCACTACTTTTTATCAAAAGAACAATGACACGTCTGTTTGGTCTCTGGTATTATTCGTTTCATAACCCTTCCATTTTTCCCCTCGCAGTTGAAGAGATACACTTAATCACAAGCCTTAATTAAGGCCACCACATTAATTGCCTCTGTTGTGAATTTTCAGGTCATATTGGAATTCCAGAATCTGTACGGATACTACATAGGAAACACCTTCTTGCCTACGATAATGCTCGTCACAATCGGCTACACTTGCTTCCTCTTCGACCTCGCTGATTTTGAGGTAGGCTACGCATCGTTGCTGCCTTGACCACACTCGGTGTGGATAAAAGACTAGGCGTCAGTGTTGCCGTTACAAGTGCATCCGCATAATTTGCCTCCGTAATTGTCAGAGTTGACTATCAGTAGGACTTTACAAATTTTGATGCATCTTGAAACTTTTATTATTTAAGGATTAAATAAAAAATTATATTCTGTATATACCTTATTTTTGGTAATTTTTTTTTTCATTGTCAAAGCTTAATTACCAAAATTTAAAGTATTTTTTTTTTTTTTTTTTTTACAAAGAAAGATGTAGTCGTATTCAGTGTGGCCACAGTGAGATGCCAGATATCGCTATTTGATTTTGACCACGTTATCTGCCGAAAAACCATAAAACGACATCGCTGATGTACAGCCTATTGCTGAACGTGTAGTTACTGTCACTTCACTTACTGACTTCATGGCTTAGTGACTGGTCGACAGAGCTGGACTCCGGTGTTATAGTCTTACGTAGTGTGGTTCTCGGTGCAATCTTGTTGACTTCTCCGGTCAAGGTGTGAATCATTGCTGTCACAGACTCCTAAGTTATTAAGCTTTTTTTTTATTCTTAATGAGGCAGCTAGCCTCTTGAAATTAGTTTGTAGATCTTTTATTTTTGAGGCCTTGCAGTAAAACAGTTTCGCTCTATCAGAGCAAAATCTGCTACCAGAAATAAGTAAGTAGGCCTACTATTTATCCCATCTAATCGGTATTCACCTTTTCTTTTCGTCGGCCTCTTATTCGTGTGCGTTTTATTTATTTTTAATGTTATTTAAAGATAATAGCGTGTGACTTTTCCGATTTTCCATAAAGCTGTTCTTGGGGCGCTGATCACTTGTGGCGTTAAATATTTTATTAAACCATTCCACCTTGAAAGGGGTTTGCTTCATTGGTTTTCCAATAGAAGTAGATTACATGTAGTAAATATGTACGTTATTTTGAAAGAAATATTAACCCATGCTTCTTTTGGCTCTGAAAGGTATTTTGAAATCAAATTGCCTGTGTGTATGTGCTTGCATGAGCTGCATCCATTTTGTAATGTGAGTTTTCTATGATAGACCTACGTTTTCAATAGTAGGAGACTAGCCGATTTTCAGCATGGCGTTATAGATAAGGGTTACAACCTTTAGGGTCGTCACCCTGAATTCGGGGGTTGGAGAGATCGTTCTTGAGCGAGGGGACTGCAGTATTGTAATATTTCTCTCTCACTGTATCACCTCTCCTATAATAAAAACTGAAGACTGAATGCCTCAATTGACAGACTCGTTGAACAGAAGAACGCACATGACCGCCAGCGAGAAGTAACATCTAAGAAACTTTCTAAGCCGTAGCTCCGCGATGAGCTAGGCTATGGCAATTGACGTTTTCCTGTTATTTTACTTGCCTTACAGGAATTTGAAATAATATTTTGTCGGCCGGCTGTGGCTGTAACTAAACTGTAATTGACCTTTGAAGACTACCCGACGGGGTAGATCTAAGCCGGTATTCCGCGGCCACCCCCCCACCCCCCTGCTTAACTAATATGGCAAAAAAAAAATTTTCAGGTACCCTAGGGGATTTTACTGGTTTACCCCTAAGTATACCTTAGTTTTACCTAAAAATACCAGGTACCCTAGGGGTGTTTACTGGTTTACCCCTAAAAATACCAGGTACCCTAGGGATGTTTACTGGTTTACCCCTAAAAATACCAGGTACCCTAGGGGTGTTTACTGGTTTACCCCTAAAAATACCAGGTACCCTAGGGGTGTTTACTGGTTACAATTTTGCCGTATTAGCTATGGAGGAGGATGAGGGGTTCGCCACGGAATGCCAGCTTAGATCTACGACGTCGGGTAGTCTTCAAAGGTCAATTACAGTTTAGTTACAGCCACAGGCGGCCGACAAAATACTACTTTAAATTCTTGTAAAGCAATTAGAACAACATAGGAAAACGTCCATTGCCATAGTCTAGCACACCGCGGAACTACGGCTTAGAATTACCCCTACTAAGACAATAGGACTAATTGTGACTATAATACTAACACAAGGAGATGGTTGGTGTTGAAACTACTTCGGGTCCATGCCGGCCTCTGCAGTCAACCTATCTAGAAATGTACCGTAAGTATTCTAGCCTGTATTATATTATATTATACTTACTGTAAGTAATTTTTGACATTGGCTAGGTGTATACCGTATTAAACTGGCGACGAGTACAGGATTAAGTTAATGTGAATTTTTTTACTTTGTCAGAGATTAAGTGCTAGGATTGTTAGGCTAAGCTGTTCCTCCTAGGCTAGATGCTTATTTTGTACTATTTAGTGTGGTAGGTTTGTTCTATTGTTGTTAACCTTTGCCGTAGGCTTGGCTAATGTTAATTCTTTGGGCTGTAGGTTAAGTCTGGTATTATGTGGGGTAAATCGTAGCTGTGCTGGGTTTTTAGCCCAACGTTAGACTTTGTCTTGTAAGCTAGGTTAGGCTAGTGGTACTGGTATAACTGCTGTTGTCTTTGAGGTCTGGTTAGGTCCGTAGTATATTTTTGGAGATGGCAGGTATGATTGGTTCTATTAATCCACACAGTGAAGTAGAGGAGGATTTTGACACCTATTGTAGTAGGGTTAATATGTATTTCATAGCTAATGAAATGAAAGATGCTAAGAAAGTTGCTGTGTTCTTCTCTTTGGTGGGACCAAAGGTTTTTGGTTTGGCTAGTGATTTACTCTTACTAGACGCCTGAAGAGAGCACCTGCAAGCAGATAATTGAAAGGCTGCGTAAACACTATGAACCTAAACCTATTCTCATCTGTGAGCATTTTAAGCTCTATTCTCGTGCTCAGAAATCAGGAGTCTGTTAATGATTTTGTTGCAGCGTTAAAGGCACTGGCCCATACTTGTGAGTTTGGGGCAACGCTGTCCGAGATGTTACGCAACTTGTTTACAGTGGGTCTTGCCAGTGATAAGGTTCAGCAGGTGTTGTTGGCTGAATCTGAATTAACCTTTGAGAAGGCCATTGGCAGGGCCACAGCTAGGGAAGCTGCGTAGAAGGACATACAAGCGATGGCGAGTGGTTTGGTATGCCATGTCCCAAGGTCCCCAGTGGATCCAAAGAAGACTTACATCTAATGCTAAGAACCGTTCTACTGGTAGTGCTAAACCTAATTCTAATCCTAGTGTTGGACCTAATACTCCTAAGACTCCCCGGACAGGTTGTGTTAAGTTACATTACTGTCCTTTTAAGAATGTGGTGTCATGCATGCAAGCAGAACGGTCACATCAAGAAGTGTGTTTTCAGGTAAAATCTAAGCAGTCTTTGCAGAAAGCTCAGCCTAAGAGCAATGTAAATTTCTCAACGGAGGGTGGTCCGTCTAATGAATCCGCAGGTGATCCGTGTTATGATTGTCCATTCTGTTGCTGCAGTAAGGGCTAATCATATAATTCTTGATGTATTGCTAAATATAGTACGTGTTCCAATGGAGGTAGACACTGGTGCTACCTGTACCCTCATCTCTCAAGGTCAGTATGAGCTGTTATAGCCTGTAGCTTCGGAACATCTGGTACTTAACCATCTACGGTTAGTCAAAGGGTTTATGGTGGTGCTGCTCCTGAGGTGGCTGGTGAGATTGATGTCTCAGCTAAACTTGAAAATGGTTCTGAGGTGAGTTGCATCAGGGTCGTCGTCGTCAATGGTGAATGTCCTTTTATTTTAGGTAGGGATCTTGTAAAGGAACTTGGGGTATTGGATAACATTCACAGCATCTCTCTTATGGCCAATTCTATTAAGAATGAATTTCTGGACATGTTCTCAGAAGGCTTGGGTTGCTGTAAGGGGCATAAATTTGCTACTGAAGTTGATCTGTCAGTACCACCAAAGTTTTGTAAGGTACATACAGTTCCATATGCACTGCGAGCTAAGGTTGATCAGGAGCTTGACCGACTTCAGAAAGAGGATATTTCTCCTGTGACTAATAGCCCATGGGCTAAAGCACTTGTTCCTGTGGTGAGATGTAATAACAAAATCAGATTATGTGGGGACTAAAAACTTGCAGTAAATCGTGCAGCTAGGCTCAACACATATATCCTATTCCTTCAGTTGATGACCTGTTTAGTGGTTTGGCTTGAGGTTAGGTATTCTCAGACCTCGATGTGAACAAGCATGTGCTCAGTTATGCCTTGATGAGGACTCGAAGAGTATGCAGTAATAAATACTCAGAGGGTTGTTTCAGTATAACCGGATAAGTTTTGGGATCTCAGTGGCCCCAGGAATTTTCCAGCAGGCTATGGAGGAGTTGTTGTAGGATATCCCTGGTGTATTTTTCTATCTGGATGATATTCTAATTACAGATGCTACTGAGGTCGAGTATAATGAGTGTTTAATTCGGGTTTTAGCGACGCTTCAGACCTCCAGTCTAAGGTTAAGCTTTAGAGAAGTGTACTATTGACATTACTAGTGTTTCATACTTAGGCTATATGATTGACCAGGAAGGCATCCATCCTACTAAGGAAAAAGTCCAAGCTATTGCAGAAGCTCCTGCCCCCACTAATGTCACCCAGTTGCGAGCCTTTCTAGGACTTCTTAATTTCTATAGGAGGTTTTTGCCTCAAACATCTAATATGTTGGGACCCTTGATTCAGCTGCTAAAAGTGAAAACTCCTTGGGTATGGGGTAAAGAACGAGAATATGCATTCTCAGAGTGTAAGAAGACACTATGAATTCCAGTGCTGTCATGCATTTTGATCCAAAGTTACCAATAGTTGATGTTGCTGACAGTAGCACATATGGTATTGGAGCTGTTCTTAGTCATTTGGTGGATGGAGTGGAGAGACCTATATATTTTGCTTCATGTCCGCTAACTTCAGCGGAGCATAACTATGTGCAAGTGGAGAAAGAAGCCCTTGCTTTTGTATTTGCTATACACAAGTTTCAGTATTACCTGTGGGATCAGAGTAATTTCACAGTCGTGACAGATCACAAACCCCTGTTGGGAGTCTTTTCACCTGGTATGAGTATTCCTCCTATGTCTTCAGGTCAGATTCAATGCTGGGCTTTACTACTCCAGGCTTTTAAATTCACACTCCATCAGCGGTTGGGTACGCCTTTAGGTACTGCAGATGTTCTAAGTTGGCTTCCCCTAAAGTCTGCTACAGACTCTACCCCAGTACCTGCTGATTAGATTAAATTGGTAAGCTTAATGGAATCTTTACCTGTAACTAGTGCAGATATCAAGGAGCAAACTCATAAGGATCCTACACTAGCTAGAGTTTTGCACTTTGTGAGCTAGGCTGGACTACAAATACTAGGACTAAAAGATTCAGAACTTACTTCCTACATCAGGAGAAGGGATGAACTTTTTCTACAAAATGGTTTTGTTTTATGGGGATCTCGAGTAGTCATTCCACCTAAACTAGGGGCTAATTTGTTAGCAGAGCTACACATGGGACATTTAGGTTCTGTGTGTATGAAAGAGCTTGCACATAGTTATTTTTGGTGGCCTAAGCTAGATAGTTATTTTTGGTGGCCTAAGCTAGATAGTGACTTGGAAAGTTTGATGAACTCATGTCCTGAATGTTTATCTCTTAAGAGCAATGCCGCCTAAGGCAGAACTGCATCCTTGGGAATGGCCTACTCACCCTTGGCTTTGACTTCATGTTGATTACACTGGACCCGTAGGCGGTCGCTATGTTCTTGTGTTAGTGGACACACTCCAAATGGGTGGATGTGCATCCTACTTCAGGTACTACTGCTAAGGAGACTATTCAGTGTTTACAACATTCTTTTTCATGATTTGGTCACCCTATTTTGATTGTCTCTGATAATGGTCCATGCTTTATCTCTCAGGAGTTAAGGATTTTTGTAAGAATGGTGGTATTAGGCACATTACCACTGCAGTATACAAACCGTCTACTACTGTAATGGGTTAGCAGAGAAAATGGTGCAAACTCTGAAGAAGGCACTTCACACTTCTAGGTCATCTATACAGGACACTTTGGACCGATTTGTGTTCAACTGTAGGTTAACTCCTCATACTACTACAGGTATGTTACCAGCGGAGTTAATATTTGGTAGACATCTGCACTCTTGGAGGACCTATTATGGCCTGCAGATGGTGTGTCATCTAGGGTTTTGAACCAGCACACAAAGGACAGAGCATACAGGCACTCCTCGTAAGTTGCATCTCCCACCTGAATCACACAAGGACCAGATGATTACTAGAACTGTTCCTCCATCACGTCAACAGACTCCACTAGTTGATGCTTCAGTTTGTACTCCAACTAGGCCACTTGTTTCAGATGAAGCAACCCAGATGCTTTCTCCATCTATTTAGGAGAGATTGGAACCTGCTAGTCGTACTTCGCCGTATCCTAGTGCAGTATAAGACAGTCCTCTCGACTTAGGAGACCTGTTGTTAAGATGGATTTGTAATGTTTATAAAAAGGTGGGGGAAGGGGAGGATGATTTTTTTTTTTTTTTTACTTAGGGCGGAGGGTACGGTGGTACAGTATCGTAAGGGGAGATTTCATTTTACTAAGGGTGGAGGCGTGCAGTACTTTATTGTAATATTTCTGTCACATTCTGTCACCTTTTCCTATAATTAAGAAGACTGAATTCCTCGACTGACACAAACTTCTGAACAGAAGAAGAACGTGCATGACCGCCAACTAGAAATGACGTCTTCTAAGAAGCTCCACAAATAAGGGCGTTATTAACCATAGCCCAGACTAACAGGCACTAGTACTCGCACTACTGTCTTACAGTATCCTACTAAGACAATAGGACTCACTGTGACTTTATAAGACTGACACAAGGACATTGATGGTGTTGAAACTACTTAAGCTCCCATGCCGGCTTCTGCAGCCATCCTATCTAGAAATGTACAATGAGTATTCTGTATTATATTACCCTCAACTGTAACTAATCTTTGACACTGGCTAGGTGTTTCCTGCAGGTATGTTTTAGCTTTTTTCAACTTCACCTCCGTTACATGAAGCAACACCTGATCATCAGGCCAAAACAGTATAATTTAACAGAAATAATTATATATTTTTAATGCAAGTAGCAAATTTACTACAGTACAGTGCTATTTTTGTACTAGGACATTACATATAATTAGGGTTACCATACGTCCTGGTTTGGCCGGGACTTGTCCCAGATTTGAGGCCATGTCCTGGGCGTCCCAGTCAGTCAGAAAAAATGTCCCAGAATGTTCAGGACAAGCAGTCAGTCACCCAACAGTGTTCCAATGTTCATTGGAAACGTGTGTATACAGCAAATTAAAATCATGTTTGCAGATAGACTTTAGACCTGTCAGAGCAAAAAGGCCTAACAGATTTGGAAGCAGAAATAGCAAATAAATAGTGTTTTCAGATAAACTTGTGACCTGTCAGAGGAAAAATGTCAAACAGATTTGGAAGGAGGAATAAATAAATAACACATAGATAAGTGTGGGACCCGTCATAGTGAATATAGATTCCTTTTGTACTGTCTTTGGTTGATGAAAATATGGTAGCAGTACATATTATTCATCTGTCACACTGAGTTGCTCATAAGGGGTCACGGTATGAAAAGGGTTGAAAACCACTGCATTACAGGGAAAGCTTTTTCTCAGAATGAAGTTATCTTTAAGTGGGATGTTTCTTAAATTAACCTTTTAGTCTCTGATGCATAATGACATTAAATTTCAGTGATTGTTTAATTCTATTAAAAAAGATATATAAAATATTTACACAATTTCAGGCTCTGGTTTGGCATTTCACAAATTTATTTCTCAATAAGACTGGTCAACATTCTTTGCACTCTGGAAAAAATGTGTAAACTAAGTTTCACAAACAAAACATACACAATGCTTCACTCACGATATAACTGAATACTCTTCACTTCCAGGACCGAATCATGGTGTCCCTGACTTTGCTCCTTGTGTTGGCTACCTTCTTCTCCCAAGTCAGCCTCTCGATTCCAAGGACAGCCTACTTGAAACTGATTGATGTTTGGTTCCTGGCACTTATAACAGACCTCTTCGCAGTGATCATGTCCTTGGTCATTGTCGAAGTCATCCGTTTGAAGGCCCTCGACTCCACCACTGTCATAAAAGTGGTTCCTTTAATGAAAGAGGCTAAGTCATCCAAATTCGAGTCGTTCATTTCCACCTGGTTCTCTGAGCCGAATAAGTTGAACATGGCGTTCTTTTACTTTTATCCGATCACACTCATTGTGCTCCTGATCATTTTCGTCTCTGTCGGCGGTAAGAGTTTGTTCGCTGCGATTCCAGAAGAGTTTCGATGAATGCGGCGAAGTTCCACCACTTTTTCACCTGACCGTTGTAATGTCAAGATTCAGTAAAATTGAAGATTACTGCCGCGCTCCTCCGGTTCGGTAACGCATTTACAAGCAAAATCGTGTTCAGTACCAGCCCTTTGGGGATGAATGTGAAAACATGAATAAACACAAACAAAAGGCATAATATAGACAAAAGGTAGTAAATATTACGGTCACCGACTGATGAGAACCAGGCCACAGTATAGTCTTCAGTTTTACTCAGGATTGTTCATACCATAATCGCTTCATAACAAGTATAGGTTTATGCCTAGTCTAAAAATCTCGTTAACTAAGAGTGCACAAGGAATCTAGGGTCATCGGTGAATTGAGCATTTTTAATGGTAGCATTATTTTGAATGATAAATTGAAGTACTTCAGCGTAACAAAGTGTGAAAAGAGAAAAAAAATATAATCACAACATTTTAATTTGCCAAACTAAAATCAACTTGAAGTAAATCTGCGTTAATTACTTATTCATACCCACCTTATAGTTCTACTGATGTTACTCACATATATAATTTTATTTTCCTTAAATATTTATTAAAATTACTATATTTAGCCATATTTATATATGGCATTTTGTTTTATATATATGTATGTATATGTATATATATATATATATATATATATGTGTGTGTGTGTGTGTGTGTGTGTGTGTGTGTGTATATATATATATATATATATATATATATATATATATATATATATATATATATATATATATATATATATATATATATTTCTATATTTATCCATATTCATATATGGCATTTTGTTTTATATAATATATATATATATATATATATATATATATATATATGAATGTCTTTTCCTGTAATACTACAGTGTAATATGAAAATAAGAAGGCCCATAAAACACTATTTAAACGTTGAAACCATATATTTCGGGCACTTGTTTCTGTGCCCCTGTTCACTGGTAGAATATGGACAGGTGGAAAGTTACAATGGTATATATACAAAAACATGAAGGTGTGGCCTTAGGCCTCCGATGTTAAGGAGGTGGCGTTTCTTAAGAAGGAGGAGATTGACCAAATTCCCTAGTGGTTTTTGGCCTCATTAGCTCCCGTTTGGCGATGGATCTGGCGGTCGCGTTTCTTGGGTCATCTTCTTCAAAAGGGGTCCGAGGATTAAGGTGTCAATGGCGTCCGATTTCCAATGTCCTCCTGACAGGTTCATATTGTTGGTTTGATTGATGATAGCAGATTCCAGCATCTTTCTTTTGTACGGACAGCTACTCTTGAAAACCAACTCCGCCCCACTCCAGTTAATGACATGCCCTGTATTTCTAATATGTAGGAAAATTCCCGAACTCTCCGAAGCGTAACGTACTGATCTTTTGTGCTCTGTTATTCTTTGCGAGAGCGATCTACCTGTCTCGCCTACATAGATGTCATGACAATTACTACACGGTATCTTGTAAACTCCGGCTTCTTCCCTTTTTGTTATTTAAGTATACGTTAACGAGCGAACTCCCGATGGATTTGGGATAATGGAAAATGAAAGGATTATTAGAACTGAGTTGCTCGGTGGCCTTTTGGATGTTTCATCGTATGGAAGCTTTATTTTGTTGTTGAAATCTATTTGTCTGTTGTGAGTGGGACCTCTGTAGTATATTTTATTTGCTTTATTAATAGCCCTCTCGATAATGTGTGGTGGATAGAGCAGTTGCGTTAGGTGTTGGCGGATCGTGTTAAATTCTTGATCCAGGTACTCATTTGAACATATCCTAAGTCCTCTGAGGAATAGGTTGCACCCTACCATGATTTTTACGGAGACGTCGTGGTAGCTTAAGAAATGAATGTAGGAGACAGCGAAGGTGGGTTTTCTATATACTGTAAATGCATACCTGTTCTGTTTTCTTATGATCAGTACATCTAGGAACGGCAGTTTTCCGTCCTTTTCCCATTCTGTTTTAAATTTTATGGTCGGAACTAGCGAATTTAGCCTATTAAAAAATTCATTGAAGTCCCCCCAGCTATTGTCCCAGAAAGTAAAGATATCATCTACGTATCTAAGCCAGATCATATTATGGGGTTTGATAGACGACAAAAGTTCTGTTTCGAAATATTCCATGTACAAGTTTGCTAGAAGGGGTGATAGGGGACTTCCCATGCTACAGCCAAATTTTTGTTTGTAAAAATTACCATTGAAAGAAAACACGTTGTTAGTTACACAGAGGTTGATAAGTTTTAAAGTTTTATCTATGCCAAGAGGAAAATGGTCTTCATATGGTTGTAACTTCCTCTCTAAGAAAAAAACAACACGTCGGCAATCGGGACTTTAGTAAATAATGAATCGACGTCTAGACTGAGCAGTTTGATGTTGTTTGAGGGGATGTTTAAACTATTAAATTTTTGTATGAAATCTTCTGCATGTTTGACGTGGGAGGATGAGAAGGTTCCTAGAAAGGGTGATAACAAGTCTGCGAGCCATTTTGATAATTTGTACATGAAAGAGCCCCTGCTAGATATTATGGGGCGTAAAGGAATCCCATCTTTATGTGTTTTCGGAGGCCGTAAAAATAGGGGAGAGAGGGGTTGATTACCTTGAATGTCTCTAGTAATTCTATGTCTTTTTTATTGCCCCCTATGGTTCTAGCTGATTTGTTAAACTGAGCAGCAATATTTGTTGTGGGATCTTTCGTTAATTTGTCGTAGGTCTCCGCATCGTTTAGAAGTTCTTGAACTTTATTGATGTATGTCTCCTTGTCTAACAGAACTATTTTCCCGTCTTTGTCAGATTTTGTGATGATGATATCCCCTTTTTCTTAAGCTAACTAATGCATTTTGGAATCTTTTCGGGAGCGAATTTTTGTTGTTATTTTGCTCCAAGACATTTAGCAAAATGCCTTTGAGACATGCCTCTTTCTTGTCATAGTTGTTTTTGCAAAATGTTTATCAAAAGCAACTAGGAAATTAAGGTTACTCTCGGGACCAGGTTTTAGAGCGAATGAAACTCCAAGATTTAAAACGGTCTGTTCTTCTGCAGTGAGGGGATGGTTAGAGAGATTCAGCACATTATTGGGAAGGCCAAGATTATTCCATACGCTGTTCCTAATCAGTCTTTTTAATTTGTAGCACAAATTTCTGGAGTGGGACTCACTGTTTTCAATAGCACCTGATAGCACAAAATATGAAAGATATCTGTACATACCATCATCCCTGCACATGAGGCGAAGTGACGTGGCTAGCTCACTTATTTTTCTTCTAATCACATAGATGTCTTGGTGTGTGGCTTGTATTCTGTCTTGGAGGAATGTGCTGACGCCGATGTCCAACGCGTGAAACCGTACATTTTGGGAGAAACTTGTTCCTGTAGGCATTCTTGTAGAAAATTTCTCTGATTCTTCCTCTTGTGTAACCCATGTACTAGCCGTCCTGTACTGTCTGAAGATGTGCTTGACAGCTGGGTTGAAGCCGAAAAACTGGCGTAAACTGTGATGTTCCATAATGGGCAAAAATGAATGTCTTTTCCTGTAATACTACAACGTTTAAATAGTGTTTTATGGGCCTTCTTATTTTCATATATATATATATATATATATATATATATATATATATATATATATATATATATATATATATATATATATATATATATATATATATATATATATATATATATATATATATATATATATATATATATATATATATTATTTATCCATATTCATATATGGCATTTTGTTATATATATATATATATATATATATTTATTTATCCATATTCATATATGGAATTTTGTTTTATATATATATATATATATATATATATTTATATATATATATATAAGATGATAAAATCCACAAAGGAAACGGAAACACTGGAGTGCTGCAAGGCCTTTCGACACTTACGTCCTTTACTTAGCAGACTGAAGAAATATAAAAGTAAGTTTACAAAGAAAGCTCATATAAATGACAGATAGGGATTATAAAGGAAACATATGTACCTGGAATCCAACGCAGTTGATATTAGTAGAACTGCCAAAACAGGGTTAAATATTTAAGAGGTTGGTTCAGTATCATATAAACTTTCGAAATGTATTACCAAGCTCTTGTCTCCGTTACTTGGAACTATCTCAGATTCTCGCGTATATAATTGTCTAGATTTAGTTGATAAATTAAACAAAATCACTTTTTGCCCCACTGATAGATTCGTTAGTTTTGATGTTTGTTCTTTTTTTTACTTAAGTCCCTGTAGATTCTATTTTAGAGTATCTTAGTAATTAATTAATCCATCACGAATTACCTCTACCTTTAAGCCATATTATTTCTCTTACTAGGTTGTGCATTTGTGATTGTAAATTTATATTCAATGGTGCATTTTACCAACAAATATTTGGTATGGCATTGGGCAACCCTTTATCCCCACTCCTCTCAAACTTGTACATGGAATTCTTTGAAAAACGATCTATACCTAATATCAGTTATACTCCTTTAAAATTGTATAGGTATATTGACGATATTTTAGCTGTTTTGTCTGCTGGTATTGATGTAAATGATTTACTCTCTAATTTCAGTAACCAGGTACCATCCATAAAGTTTACGTTAGAATTAGAAAAAGACAATTGCCTCCCTTTCTTAGATGTTTTAATACATATAGAACCATTTCAATGCAAATTCAGTATTTATAGGAAACCAACCAACAACTTAACTTGTGTCCATTTTTATTCAGACCATCACCTTAACATCAAAATATCAATTTTTTCGTCTATGTTTTTACGAGCTTTGCGCATTGTCACTCCCCAGATCAAGAAATTGAATACATAAGAAAAATAGGGACAGATTTATGTTATCCTTCACATATACTAGATATTTGTTATAACAAAGCCCACAAAAAGTTTTATAGTGAAAGTAACATGAAGAAAGAAATCCCTAAGAACATTCTTAGCTTGCCTTATTTTAGTGGTTTTGAAAACTTAAAATCATTGTTAAAACCTTTTAATGTCAACCTCGTTTTTTTTCTTATAATAACACACTCAAAAGAATGTTAATAAAAAATAGCCCTAAAGAAAACAAAAACATAATATATAAAATTCCATGTTTGGACTGCCCCTCTTTTTATATTGGCCAATCTAGCAAAGATTTAGATGTACGTATTAAGCAACACAAGCATTCAGTCAAAACTGGACAAGCATCCAATGCTATATTCATTCATTTAAGTGAAAACTCTCACAGGATAAATTGGACTGAAAGTTCAGTGATTCCCAGATCGAAAGATTTCTCTTCAAGAACTCTATTGGAGTCTGCTGTTATCCAGCTTACTTCCAGCTGTAATTTTAACCTTAACCCTGGCATGTATTATTTGGACCCCTGTATTAGAAAAATGTTCAAGAATGACCTAAAAGATAAAATCACTAACTTGATTACAAGTTAGTTACTTGATATATATTTTCTATGTAACCGTATGTTTAATATAATTTTTTATTTGTAAAAATGTTCATCTTGCAAAAATTATTATTTACAAAAAATAATTATTTTGTTGTACTGATATTTTTTGGGTGGTCAGTCACGACCCTGTATAATCTTTTAATTGTCATGTCCCTGCTTCTGAACGGTTGATCCTAATCCTTTGTAAAACCTCTTAAATATTTAACCCTGTTTTGGCATTTCTACTAATTCTTCAATTGTGTTGGATTCCAGGTACATATGTTCCCTTTATAATCCCCATCTGTCATTTATATGAGCTTTCTTTGTAAACTCACTTTTATATTTCTTCAGTCTGCTAAGTAAAGGACGTAAGTGTCGAAAGGCCTCTCAGCACTCCAGTGTTTCCGTTTCCTTTGTGGATTTTATCTTTATTTGTATATTCATCACATTCCATATTTTCGTGATTCAGTTATACATATAATATATATATCTATCTATCTATCTATCTATCTATATATATATATATATATATATATATATATATATATATATATATATATATATATATATATATATATATATATATATATATATATATATATATATATATATATATATATATATATATATATATATATATATATATATATATATATATATATATATATATATATATATATATATATATATATATATATATATATATATATATATATATATATATATACATATATATTATATATGTATATAATATACAGTATATATGTGTGTATATACTATATACACATATATATATTATATATATATATATATATATATATATATATATATATATATATATATATATATATATATATATATATATATATATATATATATATATATATATATATATATATATATATATAATTATATATATATAAATATATTATTTACATATATTTATATATATATATATATATATATATATATATATATATATATATATATATATATATATATATATATATTATATATATTATATATATTATATTATATATATATATATATATATATATATATATATATATATATATATATATATATAATATAAATATATTATTTACATATATTTATATATATATACACACATACATACATACATTATATACATTGTAAGGGCATCAAATCACCTCTCCTTTCTTGTGTTTCTCCATATGCGCATTAACCCTTAAACGCCGAGCCTCTGTTTACAAAAGTGTCTGCAGTATGCCGGCGGTGTTCGGGAGTTAGCGCCAAAGCGGAAAAAAAGTTTTTTTCAAAAAATCACAGCACGCTTAGTTTTTAAGATTAAGAGTTCATTTTTGGCTCCCTTTTTTTGTCATTGCCAGAAGTTTAGTATGCAACCATCAGAAATGAAAAAAATATTATCATATATAAATATTGAAATGTATGACAGCGCAAAAAAAAAATTTCATATATAATTGTATACAAATCGCGCTGTGAGCAAAACGGTTAAAGCTAATGAGTTATTTTTTTTCTTTGTATTTTACACTAAATTGCGATGATTTTGGTATATAACAAATTGTAAAACGATCAAAGCAGCACAATGAAAATATTATCACAAAATGATGCATGAATTCGTAACGCGCGGACGTAAAAAAATGTTTTTTTCAAAAATTCACCACAAATCGAAATATTGTGCTAGAGACTTTCCGTTTGTTGCAAAATTAAGGTAATTGATTGAATATTACTAGACTGTAAGTGTTTTAGCTTACAATTGCAGTTTTCGACCATTTCGGTCGAGTTAAAGTTGACCGAAGGTCGAATTTTTTCTGTTTGTCGTGATTTATATGAAAATATTTCAAAATTGATAAAAGCTACAACCATGAGTTATTTGTTGTTGTATTCTACATGAAATTGCACACATTTTCATATATAAAACTTTATGTAACGACTAATATAAAACGGTGCAAACATTACGACAAAGTGACAAAAGAATTTCTGAGATGTTCGGCCGAGTTACCGCACAGACGTAAGGAAAAAGTTTTTTTCAAAAATTCACCATAAATCGAAATATTGTGTTAGACTTCCAATTTGTTGCAAAATGAAGGTAAATGATTAAATATTACTAGAATGTAAGAGTTTTAGCTTACAATTGCGTTTTTCGACCATTGCGGTCGAGTCAGAGTTGACTGAAGGTTGAAATTTTTTGTAGTTGACGTACGGTACGTCCACTCGTCGCCCGACAGACAATTTTAGTCGACTTACGATACGTCCAGTTGGCGTTTTAAGGGTTAATCACGTCATGTATATTACCTGTCATTATTGCAGATTCTTTATGTACCTCATCTTATGCATCATTGTACGGCCTTTCCGCCGATATGTATATCTGCCTTTTATATGCCCTGTAACGAGTATTGTACATATTTTTATGCTTGTCAGAAAACACAAATTCAGAATGGACGCAGTGGGGGGCCTTGGGTCACCCGCTACCTTTCCATCCACTTTTTGCTTTATGGACACCTGTTGAGAATAATAAAGAGTCAGTCTCTCTTTTGACATTACTCTTAAACCTCACACTGGTGACCCCAGGTCAGGGACAAGTAGCACGGTTTTTGGTGGCACGGTTTTGACCCAGCCATTAACGGACTAACGACGGCTGCACCCTACCATGAGAGAGCTTTTAGCGGACTAACTACAGTGTAAAGTTTAGGCCTCTGATAGCACCCTCCCTGGCGGAAACCGTGCCATTAATGGACTAAATATGGCATACCCAAAAGGACATGTTTCGGCACTTTGTTCGACCACTCGAACAAATCAGCACCATTAACGGACTCAATACAGCGCATTTTCCCGCATTTTGGTGCGTGAAAAGTAAAGATGTCTGAAGCAGAACCTCAGTGCAAACCCACGAGCACCGTCTGTATGCCTCTCTCACCAACAAAGCCAGACACAGTCAAACTTCCCTCATTCTTGTGGCAAAACACGGCATCATGGTTCCGGCGCGCAGATGCACACTTTCGCATGGCGCGCATCTCAGACGATGCTACCAAATCAGATATAGTCATGATGGCGCTCCCAAAAGAAGTATTCAACAGGATCTCCCCCTGGCTGGACGCGCAACTGGACAAAGTCACATAACCAGACTTAAAAAACAAACTGCTGAATTCTTACTCCATGCCCGTGTCCGAGAGAGTGCAGCGTGCATTCGACCTGTTATCCCAGCCCCTCGGAGATGCATCACCCAAGGAAGCCTGGGACCAACTGCGGGGGTTGATAACACTCCCAGGCCGCGACGAAAACAGAAGGAAAAGGACGATAGACCTAACAAAAGCAATTTTCCTTCGGCGCCTCCCACGGCAAGTTCAGCGCCAGATAAGAGATGCAGAGAACCTAGACATGGATGCCTTAGTCGATGACGCCCAGAAACTATATGAGGCCACCAAGGTCTCGACACACGCCACTGTCCTTGCAGCCGCTTCCCTGGGAGCCTGCAACCTGTCAGTGGAAGATGGCAATGACGACAGAGACATCAACACCGTTTATAAGAAGAGAACGACACTCAAAGAGCACGGGACATGGTCAAACCCGGCGTGGTGCTTCTACCAGAGAAAGTTCAGGACCAATGCCAGAATCTGGAGGCCTCCCTGTTCTTTCACAAAAAATGACAAAGGTGGCCACAAGTAACAGCTGTGGCCGTGAAATCCAACTCCCCCCCACCCCCCACCCACCCACCCAGCAGGTTTCTTCATTGGAGACGAAATTTCCAAATGGTGCCTGCTGGTAGATGCAGGGGCAATGCAGTCGGTCTTCCCGCCATCCAGGGAAGGTTTAGAAAAAATACCTGACTAAATACCCACCCTCATAGCAGCAAATGGAACTCCCATCCGCACTTATGGCACGACAACCCGGGCTATCTCAATCCTGTGGCGCAGATACTACTGGCCTTTCGTCACAGTGGATGTTAAGTTCCCCCTGCTGGTCGCAGACTTCCAAGGGCACCATGGACTTCTAGTTGACGTCTCCAGGCAACGCCTCCTCGACACAGGAACATGCCACTCCCATCAGCTCTCCATCAGACCTGGAATGCCCACCATCTGCTCCACGGCCCCCAACAGCTACATGTCCCTCCTACAGGAGTTCCCAGACGTATTCAAACCAGATCTGCGCCAAGCACCTGGGGCTTCAGCAAAGCACGGCATCTTTCACCACATCACCACGACAGGCCCACCAACCCATGCAAAGTTCCAACGACTGTCCCCCCAGAAGTTACAAGACGCCAAATGAGCCTTCGCATAGATGGAATGTATGGGCGTCTGTAAAAAGGCATCAAGCCCGTGGGCGTCTCTCCTCCACATGGTAAAGAAATCCGATGGTTCATGCAGGCCCTGCAGTGACTATCAGCGCCTGAATTTAGTAACAACACCAGACCACTACCCCCTCCCTAACATGCAGGACCTAACGAGCGCCCTCCACAGAGCCAAAATTTTCTCCAAGATGGACCTACTGAAGTCGTACTTCCAAGTCCCTGTACATCCCGACGACATCCCAAAAACTGCCATCATCACGCCTTTCAGGAGCTACACATTTTTCCTATTCCACTTTCAGTCTCAGGAACGCAGATGCCACATTCCAGCACCTGATGGACACCATCTTGGGAGATCTGCCTTTCTGCATCTGCTACATCGACGACATTCTCATCTTCTCCAGGTCCTCAGAGTAACACCTTCGCCACATCCATGCCGTCATGAAACGCCTGCAGGACAGCGGATTAGTTGTCAGGTTCGACAAGTGCATTTTTGGGAAAGAAAAAGTAGACTTCCTCAGCCACGAGATTTCCCCAGCAGGAGTGCACCCCACAGCCTCTAAAGTAAAATCTATAGAAAATTTTCCGGAAGAACAAACCATCAAGGCCCTTCATGAGTTTCTCGGGATGATAAACTTCTACCAGCACTTCATCCCAGATATCACCTGCTGCCCTCAGGTTGACAACGGACGCCAGCAACATCGCCTGCAGTGCAGTACTCGAGCAGCTGGTGAACGGCACACCCCAGCCCTTGGCCCTCTTCAGCCACAAGTTTTCTCCAGCTGAGACCCGCTACAGCGCCTTCGACAGAGAGCTGCTGGCTATCTACCAGGCTGTGAGGCACTTCAAGTACCTGCTGGAGGGAACCAAATTCACAATCCTAACAGATCACAAACCCTTGGTTCACACATTTGCAAAGCAGGGGGAAATGTGGTCTGCAAGGCAACAGCGGCACCTGACCGCCATCTCCGAATTCGGTTGCACCATCAACTACGTTCCTGGCAAGAAAAACCCAATGGCTGACACTCTGTCAAGAGTAGAAATCAATTCCCTTCACCTCGGCATCGACTACGAAGACCTCGCAAGAGAACTAAGTACCAGAGATGGCGGACTACAGGACAGCAGTGACGGCTCTCAAATGGAAAGACGTCCCTTTAGCAGACTCAGACACAGCTCTCCTCTGCAACACCAGCATAGGCCACCCACGCCCCCTGGTGCCTGCCTCGAGGAGAAAGCATGTGTTTGACATAGTCCATGGTCTCTCCCATCCATCGGGGCACACAACAACACTCCTCATGACTGACAAGTTCATCTGGCACGACATCAACAAGGATGTCCACCAGTGGGGAAGGAGCTGCATCCCGTGCCAGACGAGCAAAACATCCCGGCACAGAGTCCGGGATCAGCGATTTTCCCCAGCCTCGTCGATAGTTGGGCCACATCCACATCAACGTCGTTGGGCCCTTTCCCGTCGGGAGGAGCCAGATACCTCCTGACGATCATAGACTGCTCCACTCACTGGCCCGAAGCAACCCCCATGGATGAAGCATCAACAACATCATGTGCAGAGACCCTCCTCTCCAGTTGGATCAGCTGCTTCAGTGCCAGACAGCATCACTATGGACAGGGGTCCTGCCTTCCTGTCAGAGCTCTGGGTCTCCTTGGCACGACTGATGGGTACAACTCTACACAGCACAACAGCATATAACCCCACAGAGAACAGCATGGTCGAGAGGGCGCACCGTTCTCTTAAAGCAGCTCTCATGGCACGCTGCACTGATGAGAGGTGGAAGGAACAGCTGCCCTGGGTCCTGCTGGGTCCCCGCACTGCACCGAGGGCAAATGGCGACGCCTCCCCTGCTGAGAGTGTCTATGGGGAAACACTGGCCATCCCCGGAGAATTCTTCCCGCCGCCGACACCCCTCTCCCAAGGTTTAGGGAACTTGCACAGAAGCTCACATCCTGCCACAAGACCTTCATCGACAGAACCATCACCTACAGCCCACCCGCCTTACACTTCTGCGCCTACATTTTCGTCAGGGAGGACGTCCACCGGCCACCCATAACCAGGCCCTACAGGGGGCCCCACTGAGTCATCAAGCAAGCCAGCAAAGCATTCCTCCTCGACATCGACAGGCGGGAGGCCTGGATCACCATCAACAGGCCGAAACCCACATTCCTGTTGAACAGCGAAGTATGCGAAGAAGGAGGCAGGCGCCCCATAGTCCCCCCTCAATACCTGCCTGCAGGCGCACCTGCTTCCCCACCAAGGCGGGCCCTGGGGCGGCCCAGGAAACTCATCCAGCTAACCCCAAGCGTCAGCTCCACCCCACGCCCACAGTTCTCCAGAAGCAGGGGCCCACTCCGACTGTCCCAGCGCCTCCATGATTAATGTTATTTCGTCCAATAATTGCCCCTCTAATTATTGTTTTGGGGGGGGAGTATTTGTAAGGGTGTCAAATTGCCTCTCCTTTCTTGTGTTTCTCTTCATATATACATTAATCGCATCATGTATATTACCTGTCATTTTTTCAGATTCTTTATGTACCTCATCTTATGCATCATTGTACGGCCTTTCCGCCGATATGTATATCTACCTTTTATATGCCTTGTAACGAATGTTGTATGTATTTTTATGCTTGTCAGAAAACACAAATTCTGTATGGACACAGCGGGGATCCTCAGGTCACCCACTACCTTTCCGTCTGCCTTTTGCTTTATAGACACTTGCTGAGAATAATAAAGAATCAGTCTCTCTTTTGACATTTCTCTTGAACCTCACAATATATATACATAGTTTTTACTTGTTCCCTCACAGAGAGAGAGAGAGAGAGACAGGCAATGTTGAAGAGAGGTTTTAGAAACTAAGTTACTGAGGGTTATTCAAAACTTGCACGATGGAAGTGAAGCACTGGGTTCTGAGAGAGAGTGAGGATGTGACTGGTTTGGTTTAAAAGTGGGTCAGAGGCAGTGGTGGGTGAGTGTTTGTGGCTGTTCTTTGTCTTTGTCCCACAAAGTTCTGTGTCTTTGTCAATGTTCCACAAAGTTGTTCTATGTCTTTTTCTATATTTTTGCTCTGTAAAGTTGTGCGATAGGAAAGTGTATTGTGAATGGGGTTTGGAGTGGTTGGTGTTTGCAAATGAAACACTGTTGATTTGGGGATAATGAAGAGAAACTACAGAAACTAGCAAAAGTGTTTGCCAGAAGGGAAATTAGAGTTAAATTTGAGCAAGAGTAAGGTTGTGAGAGTAAATAACAAACAGGAAAATGAGCACTGGATGTTAATGCGGATGATGGAAGAATGAAAGCAGTTGATTCATATCAGTATTTGGCAGCAAATATAATGACTTATGGAAGAGTTAGAGAATAGGTGAGCCACAGAATAGCTGGAGCAAGAAATGCAGCGACTATGGAAGCCAAGGTGTGAATTTATAGACGTAAAATGTAGATAATTAATGCCAATGAACCAAGAAAGATTTAAGCTTCTGTGATGAACTGTTTGCATAGTATATATATATAAACACTGATAGGGTGAGGACTGTGGATTGAGTGTGGAGATGTGATGCTGTGGTAACAAAGAGCATAATTAAAAGAATGGATGTCATTATGTTTGTATTACTGTCTGACACGCTGCTGCTAGCCTGCTGCATAGGTATAAGAAGCAGCAGATGTGGAAGTTTAACTACTGTCAACATGAAGAGTAGTATATTGGTGTTTAAGAAAGAGCGGAGTACCGGAGAAGTTGGTGAGGTTAGTGAAGATGATGTATGAGGGGGCAAGAACCATTGTACAGACAAAATATGGGGGAGACAGGCATTCCCTGTGGAGGTTGACCTCCATCAGGGATCAGCTCTGAAACCATTCTCGTTTCTTGGTGCTATAGACACTTTGACATCAGAATTACAGAACAACGAAGAACTGTGGGAACTGATGTTTGCTGATGATTTAGTCATTATAGCAGACACAGATGAAGAACTGCAAGAAAGGTTTTTAGCATGGAAAGGAGACCTAGAAAAGAAAGGATTGAAAGTGAACATTGGAAAGACAGAGCTAGTGATTAGTAGTGAAAAAGTAAACATTCAAGTGGAAGATGGTACAGTGCTAAAACAGAACAATTTGTTCTTACACAATATGCAAACCATTGGTCCTTTACATTTGAAATTACTTACAGCATAGCTGGAAACGGCTGTTAAAACTCTTGAACAAGTTGGTTAGGCAGTAACTACCATCCGGTAGGCGGGAGTCCTGCCTGCCCGGATGTTAATGTTCCAATTTTGCTTTCGGCCATCATGCTGTGCAGACGTGTTTTTGGAGCTCTCTTGCTGGTTGCCGTTAAGCTCTTCTTTCCTGGTGGGATCTTTTTGTGTTGTTTTTTGTATATATAGTGTGTGATATTTTTTAACATACAAACCCACGATTTTGATAGGCCTGTGGTAAGGCCGTCTATCCCAGCATGTGTTTCTTGGGGTCGGTGGCCAGGGCATAAATTTTCGCTCCCCTATCACTTGGGCCTCATTCCCTCTGCTCATTGTATGGGAGCATGACTGAATATTTCTGTGTTGTGCAAGTGTTGCTCTTCACCGCCTGGTCCGTGGGTGGCTTTGCCGGGAGGAACTTTATTGGGAGGGGGTCGTCGGAAGGTTATTAGCCTCTGGTGGTGCCCTTGGTGACTGTCCCTTCTTTCCTTCCGGTAGCATCCCTTCTGGCTATCTCTCCTGTGTCCTCTTCGCTTGCTCGTCGAGCGAAGATCGGCGGGGGTGTTGGGGGGGGGAGGATCGGACAACCTCTTCTCAGCAGCCTCCTCTCTCTTCGTAGGACAATCCCCCCTCGGAGCGAGGGGAGTCCCTCTTTACTAATTTTTTTGCTTTTTTCTCCAGGTTGACAGCGAGCAAGTATCGTATGGCTTAGCTGAAGTTCCCCTGTGGCAGAAAGGCTGCCCTCATACAAGTGGATACAGTAAACCCCCTGTATTTGCGTTCTCATGATTCGCGGACTCACCGATTTGCGGGATTTTCTGTGGAACATATCTATAAATTATTCATGAAAAATTCAACAATTCATGGACACTTTTGTTGAGAAATATTCACTAATTAGTGTATTTTGATGTTATTTTCAAGAATAAATAAATTTTTATGAAAAAAAAAGATTTACTAATTTTCAAATATTATTAAGATTGAGATTAAATAATAATAATAATAATAATAATAATAATAATAATAATAACACTGTAAGATTAAATATGTAATGCAAAGAGAGAGAGAGAGAAATTGGTTTTCTCCCCTTCATTCAGGATGGACCCAGACCTCATTAAAGTGAAGATAGATGCTCAGAATTGATAACTATTGAAATGTTAAACTTATATTAAAGATTGAAACTCTATTAAAATGATATATAAGTGTTTCAAAATGATAGTATAGGCATTTTTAGAGGGTACATTTTATGATAAAATAAGGATTTACATTACAAATTTTCAAATACTTAGTTTAATAAGATTAAATAATAACACCGAATAATAAAAATAATAATTCTCTCTCTCTCTCTCTCTCTCTCTCTCTCTCTCTCTCTCTCTCTCTCTCTCTCTCTCTCTCTCTCTTATTTAGGTGAGAGAATTTTTCTCACGTAATATGTACGTTTCTTTTGTATGATAAATGATTTACTTAGTAAGTACTAATTTTCAAATATTAAGATAAGATTAAATAATAATAGCAATATATAATATTTTACATGCATTTGTACAGTAAATCATTTAACATTTTAAACAAACAAATAGTGATTCCCAGTCTTTTAATGCTGACTTGAGAAAGGAGGGGAGGAGGGTAAATGTCGATTTACTTGACAGTTTGACATATTGGTGAGGCGAAGAAGTGTTGCCCCCAGAAGCTTGTGGATTTCAATCTTTTGATATAGTAAGGAGTTATTCTCTCTCTCTCTCTCTCTCTCTCTCTCTCTCTCTCTCTCTCTCTCTCTCTCTCTCTCTCTCTCTCTCTCTCTCTCCAAAGGGTAAAATGTGAGAAATGGATAGATAAATAAATAGATACTTGTTCAGCTCTCTCTCTCTCTCTCTCTCTCTCTCTCTCTCTCTCTCTCTCTCTCTCTCTCTCTCTCTCTCTCTCTCTCTCTCTCTCTCTCTCTGAGAGAGAGAAAAGATACTGTGTGTGAGTGTGTTCATAGTGTTTTAAAAATGTGTAGTATAGGTAATACATCTTTGGAAAATGAAAAACAAACAAATTTTTTTTGTTATCAAGAGTAAAGAGATAAATCTCTCTCTCTCTCTCTCTCTCTCTCTCTCTCTCTCTCTCTCTCTCCAAAGGGTAAAATGTGAGAAATGGATAGATAGATAAATAAATAGATACTTGTTCAGCTCTCTCTCTCTCTCTCTCTCTCTCTCTCTCTCTCTCTCTCTCTCTCTCTCTCTCTCTCTCTCTAAAGATACTGTGTGTGAGTGTGTTCATAATGTTTTAAAAATGTGTAGTATAGGTAATACATCTTTGGAAAATGAAAAACAAACAAATTTTTTTTGTTATCGAGTAAAGAAATAAATCTCTCTCTCTCTCTCTCTCTCTCTCTCTCTCTCTCTCTCTCTCTCTCTCTCTCTCTCTCAAAGGGTAAAATGTGAGAAATGGATAGATAAATAAATAGATACTTGTTCAGCTCTCTCTCTCTCTCTCTCTCTCTCTCTCTCTCTCTCTCTCTCTCTCTCTCTCTCTCTCTCTCTCTCTCTCTCTCTCTCTGAGAGAGAGAAAAGATACTGTGTGTGAGTGTGTTCATAGTGTTTTAAAAATGTGTAGTATAGGTAATACATCTTTGGAAAATGAGTGAGCAACCTTTCGAGGACGCCGTCACAATTCCAGTTCTTAGAAAGCTGCATCTAAGATTGAGTCTATGCCTGTCCCTCCTCGGTTTTCTTTGAAAGTCGGGAGAAGCTTGCTCCCGATGATTGTTCTTACAAGATTCGGGAGCCCCGCCAAGCAATCGGACTCCTTGGAATCTCAAGCACATTGCTTGAGATCCCAAGCACTCAGCTAACAAGTCATCAAGTGTCCGGGATTCTGCAGAATTTTGGGCACTCCCCAAACCAGTACTGGGGAGTTTGCTCTCCAGTCTGGTTTAGGCACAGGATGAGAGAAGGTTCAAAACATTCAGATGTTTCCACACTGCCTGCCTGCCTTGTTTTGAGTGCTTGACCAGTTCTGAAACTCATGTCTTGGACCCTTGGGTTGGATTACTCGGGTTAGCAGACAAGAATCCGCTTTAAACCTTCTTCTCAAGGGGCTTCAGCCTTGGAGGAGATTAAAGCTTGTCTTGAGGACACTTGCTAGTTCAAGGCCAAGCTTTCCCAGCTTGGTTCGACTCAGCCCTGTGTGCTCGCCCAGCCACCGATCATGTTTACGTGATCGGTTCAGATCGGCTTGGCCCACTTGCCCAGCTCTGATCGTGTTTCAAGAGTGGCTCAGCTTGCTCGCCTGGCCCATGATCGTGTTTACATGATTGGCTCAGCTCGTGCGCCCAGCCCCCAATTGTGTCTGTGTGATCAACTCAGTTCGCTGGGTTCGGTGAACCGAATGCTGTTGAGGTTCTCCCTTCAGGAGACTCAGCTCAAGTGAACTTTTGCTCCCTTCAGGTTAGTGGTTCACTACGGCATTAGTGGTCTCCTTCCTCCATGCTCCCATCATCACCTGTTGATAATCGCCAGCGGTCGGCCTATCCTCCTGGTTCTTCTAACAGGACAAGTAAGAGTGCTTTTATCTCCTCTCCTCTTCCCTCAGACCCTTTCGGTTGCTGCCAGGGATGTGAATCAGATAGAGAGGACTCCGATGAGTTTTGTTTCTTAATGGGGTTCCACTGCAAGGATCTGCGTCTCGGGCTCGGTTCTCGGATCAGCTTGCTGTACATCCGAGTAGTTGAGGATGGTTTTCTGGGTTCTGGCGAGGTTATCCCTCCAAGAAGAAGAGATCGGGAGTGTAGTGCCCCAGGAGGACTTGAGGGTTTTCTTTTTCGGGATGTGGTCACCCACTATTTTCTTTTCGCAAAGATCTTCACACCAATTTGTCAGCACAATGATCTCGGAGAAGACCTTGCCATCCCCTCTTCACTGCTTTTTGCAAGAGTTTTGTTGGGGCTGTCAGAGTCCTTGCTTGCTGTAAGGACTTTCTCGACCAGATGAATGCCTTTTCCCTGGACAAGGAGTTCATTTTTGTCGAACCACCCAATCAAACTCTTTCCCCTTCCTCTTCCTCAACAGGAGCGATTCTTCTTTCCTCGGAGGGGTCTTATGCCAACTAGCAGATTGTCCTGGCTCTGGCTCATCTGGACTTGGATCTCTCACTGTTTCTCTTTGCCTCGAAGGGTGTTCCCTCTTGCAACAAGAAACGGCGAACTTGGAGGACACTGCTTTGGCGTCCCTCCGGGTAGTCTCCTGATGAATCTGTGATCCTTCACTTTTTCAAGGCTTTGCTCCTCGGATGTGATCATTCCTGAAGGGGTCTCTGCTTTCTAGAGACTGTTCCAGTCTGGAGAAGTGGGGGTGGTTTTGTCTACCCAGAACCAGACAGCAACCTTTGGGCAATTCTGGTACTGTACTTAGAAGAGGGACACTGCCCTGATTCCAATCTCCGGTCTTGTAAGTCCCAAGTTGTCACATTCCCTCAGGAACAGATCTTTACTTGGTTCAGCCTCTCTCTCTTGCAGAGAGTAGGTAGATACCGCAGTGGTAAAGGAATGTACCAGGGCAACTGCCTTGTCCTCCGTAGATCGGCAGGCTAGCCCTTCTTCAGCCCCTAAGAAGTCTCAGGCTCCAAGGGCGCTCGCAAAACACCCAGCCTTCCTCATTCTCCTCTTAGTGCTCATACGTGTCTCTCTTTCAACCCTCTTTCCATTGGGAAGAGGGCAGAGGGAGGAGAGGAAGGGAGAATGCTCGGAATGGCCTTCTCCTCTGCGGTGCCTTGATGAAGAAATGACTGTCGAGTCATTGGACTATATGAAAGCACCATAGCCAAGACCTGGAAGTGGGTATCCTTCAGGAGGAGTATCTATTTCCTCCTGGTCTTGGCCACCTTTCATTGAGCTTCTGTTCATCTCCTTTCCCGTGTTCCCAACTTTGGGAGCAGCCAGCCTGGCTAGAGCTAGTCGTCTTCAGTGTTCTGTTGTCACTGCAGAAGGTGTCCCCTCAGGGGCAGCTTTGCCTTCGATTCTCTTCATGGAGAATGAAGGAGATCTGCTTCCAGCTCTTAATCCTTTCCTCTCTCAAAGGATAAGGGAGAATTTAGGCTGGCACTTGATCAACAGGAACCTCTGAATATGTCTGCATATTCTCCTCAAGACATGCTTCTGTTCTCAAATGCACTGACCAGGGAATAGGTGCACACCTGTAAGGCCATTGTCTTCAAGGTGTGGGACCAAGACAATAAGTACCTTCTCATCAACATCCTGGAATTCAAGGCAGTTTTTTGGCCCTCTTGAGTTTCGGGATCGGTTTTTTGAGATACTATGTTAGCAACAGCACCACAGTAGTGTCATATGTCAACAAACAGGAGGGTCTTGTTTCCCTCTTGTTGCTTCGGTTGACTTTGCAGGTGCTCAAGTGAACTTTGGTGCCCTCTGTAGAGCCGTCAGCCAGGTACACTCCAGGCAATTGGATGTATTGACAGACAAGCCTCTGGCACTGAGTGACAGGGACGGAGGGCTCCCTTCACTCAGTTCTTCATAGAGAAGTTGCTTGACTTGAGGGCTCCCTATCATCCTTTGTTCACCTCCAGGCTCAACAGAAGTCTGCAGGTCTTCTGCTTAATCGTACCAGACCCACGGACCGCTACGGTGATGCATGCTGACACGGTGGGATAACCTCGACGTCTTCATCTTCCCTTCATATTTGTCTAATTCACAAGTTGTTCAGCAAGTTTTGTTCACCCCAAATTTAGATGAATGCTGGAAGACTTCGCCTTTTTCCCAACCTGCCAGCTCTGCTTCCAAGGCACTGAGAAGAGTTCCTCCCTGACCCGACTTTCTGTGTCAGCGACATGTGAAGTGGTTCCTCAGGCAGTTCAATCTCTGTGCCTTCATGGCAGAGACTATCCAGCTTCCCTTGCATGCATAGGCTTCTCACCAAACAGCAATGGAGATAGCTGGATATCTCTATCATCCTCTGCAGCAGTACCCAGGGATTGGAGCCATCTTCACTGGTTGGTGTCGTTGACAGGACTTTTTCTCTGGTCAGAGCTGCTCTTCAGCAGGTTGTGGACTTCCTCATCTCCTCTGCCGAGGGTTGCCTCTGTTCAATTCAGTTGTGAAAGATATTGGCCCTATCTGGCCTAGTTTTCCATCTGAAAGTAGCCTTTTTCTCCTCAGTCAAGATTTAACTACTGATGAAAAGCTTCTATTGGTCTTGCCTTCCCAGGGACCTGGTTGGTATGTGACTCTCATTAAGGGTTCCTGTCTTGTGCTTCGCACATGCCTTTGAGAGTCGTTGTCAGAGATCTGCCTCTCAAGACCATCTCTCATCTCGCTCCGGCCTTGGCGTAGAGGATGGATGATCTTCATGGACTTACAGGGGATGGAGATAAATGCCTCGACTCCGTCTCGGATGTCATAGTGGATTCCAAATCCATCGGCATCTATTGCCTGGTTCGAGTCCTCCTTGATCTCCTCCTCATTGGACTTTGTAATCGATGACCCAGATCAATCACTACTTTGTCCTGCTAGTGTGCTGCGGCACTTTCCGAAAAGGCTCGACATCCCTAACCTGGATGT
The DNA here is from genome assembly GCF_040412425.1 of Macrobrachium rosenbergii. Lineage (NCBI taxonomy): Eukaryota > Metazoa > Arthropoda > Malacostraca > Decapoda > Palaemonidae > Macrobrachium > Macrobrachium rosenbergii. The sequence goes on along the minus strand of NC_089765.1, from coordinate 41,457,899 downwards.
CGTTGACTTTTTCACTAGTACTGACTGTCCCAAGGAAGAAGTGGCTAAGGACACGTCTTTTGGCTTCATGAGGCAGTCAGAAGGATGTACTCTACAGCTGGCCACGACGACACCTGTGCACTCCGCCTGAGAGCTCACAACGTCAATGGCCTGGTCCATCCCTTGCATTCCGGAAGATTCTGTTGGTCTGGAAGCAAGATGTGGCCTCATTAGACTACATTTATGTCTTCTACCTTCGGGTCTTCGCCCACAGGTCCTTGGAACCTTTTTTCCTTGGTCCATTGGTGGCTGCTCAACAAGTTGTGCTTTCTTACCTGGCTCCTTTAAGAGGACAGGTAGCATCTTACCTAAGGTTTATGGTTCCAGAAGTGAGAAGGATTCCGAGAGTGACTGGCCTCTCCTCCTCCTCCTTCTTCATCCTCCTACTTCTTTGTCCTCCTACTTCTCGTCCTTCGGGCTGAGAATGGGACTCGAACCAACACTTGCTGGAACTGGCGTCTGATGTGGTAAGTCTACACATCGAACACCCATTCTATTTTTCTCTCTAGAATCATAGAAGCAATCCCGCTCATTCCTCTAGCAAGGGGAGGAAGGAGACCTGGCAATAAGGGAAACCCTTTTTCGGGTGGGTCCTTACCTTACTGCCTCCGACTCTTTAGATTCTTCCCAGCCTGTTTTCGTATGAGTCACGTTTCCACACTCATTCAGAAAGGTCCAGATGTCCGACATTTGATCTCGCAGTCCCTACACTCTGATCAATATTTCAGAGGCACAGTACGCCTCGCTCTTTCGACCAGGAGTAATCCAGGTGTGCAGAACTCCAGTCAGTTCAAAGAGACTCGCTCAGATTCCTCCCTCCAACCAGTGAGTCTTCCTAATGTAAAGGACCGATGGTGTGTCTATCATGTAGGAACAAATCACAATTTTTTAAAGTAAATTGTATTTTTCCTACCTATACAAACCTGAGGTCCTTTACATTACATTTTTATGACTACCTCATGCCACCCTTCAATCTGAAACCTGGACCAAAAGCCAAACTGGAATGTTTACATCTGGGCAAGCAGGTATTCTCGCCTACCTGACGGTAGTTACTGTACTGCTTAACCACCTTGTTCAAGAGTTAACGGCTGTTTCCAGCTTCGCCATAAACAATTCCTAATGCAAAGGACCTCGGGTCTGTATTGTTGGGAAAAATACAATTTGCTTTAAAAAATTGATATTTTAGAACTCAAACATAAAGCAAAAAAGATGTAAAGATTTAAGTGCACTTATTTCAGGTATCAATGTTCAGGGAACATTGATACCCGAGTAATTAACATGGGAATGAACATTTTTACATGAAAATTGACATTTATCAATAAAGAACATTGGACAATAATTTTTACACAGAATACCTGAAAATATTATTTTCCCAATGCCCTTAAGGAAACGGGGTAATTTCTCTGACGTACCAGTTGTGTCTGTGCTTGTTTCATGCTCTTATGACAGAGTTGCCAAATAGCTCCAGATGTCTCTGTTAGGCTATAAGCTGTTGTCCAAAAAGTTTTGAAGTATGTTGCAGAGCATTTTTGAGTTAAGCACGGTTTACACGCTACGATAAATTGTAGCGATTTATTGTAATGAAAAGGTTGTTACAATTTGTCGTTACGTGTAAACAGGAGATCGCTACAATAAATTGCTACGATCTCCTGTTTACACGTAACGACAAATTGTAACAACCTTTTCATTACAATAAATCGCTACAATTTATCATAGCGTGTAAACCGTGCTTAACCGTTGTTGTGAAAACTTAATCGCTTTGTGCTTTCAAAATTTTTACTTAATGTTTGACGTGTTATTGTGTTACAGCACTAAGAAGACAAAATATCTTTCTTGTTTATTTCTTTCCTGCATCATGATATATTATGCTTTCTATCTCGCGTTTCCCTTATTCAGTGCAGCTTTAGAAAATCCGAGATTTGTTTTGCGCAAACCAGGGTTTCTTTCAAAAATCTTTCAAAATAAAGAGGGAATGTTGGGAATATTTCCTTTGTCAATGGTAAGTTGTTAGAAAAAATATCGGGGTGAAAGCAGCAGTTGCCCATTTATATAAGGAAGAAATCTTTCAAGTTGGCTTGATTTGCATTGCAGTTTAAAGTGGCAGACAAAAGTTTGATTTCGTTTAAGAGTGAAATTATTCAGAGGAATTAAATGCTGTTGTGAAAGTTGAATTATACCTATTTCTGTTGAATATCAAAACTGCCTCAACATTAATCAGCTAGTCAGTGCCATACCCTTTATTCTTTTAGTATTTCTCCCCTTCATAATTTACGTCAACTCCACAGTTTATAAAGTGATCGACTCATATGGTAGATGAATTCAATTAATTGGATCTTAAGTAGAGAGCGTACAGGTTTCCTTCTCTAGACGTCCTCACTAAATTCTGAAAAAAAGTTTAATATGGTCGGCTTTTAATGCAATCTTCAAATGAAAAACTGATACTGCAGTTACTTACCATGCAGACTATGATTTGCTGGAAGGCTGAGTCAGCAAATATCCTGCCACCTGCCCAGAGCTCGACAAAGTGACCGTAATAGAATTGTGGTCAGGAGTTATAGATATCTTGAAGCATTCGGCTCTGGCTTTCTTGCTCACCCTCCTCTTCAGCTCCCCCCCCCCTTTCTCTCTTATACTATATATATATTATATATATATATATATATACAGTATATATATATATATATATATATATATATATATATATATATATATATATATATATATAATCCATCAAAAGTATTGACAGTGTGAACGTAAAAGTAAAGAAGCATGACAATATGAACAGCTCTCAGGGTTCTATTGTACTTTCTGAAAATAGTGATGAACCGGTTGATAAGAATATGCTGTTGGACTCTCTTAAAATGAGATATACCAAAGTCCAAGATTGTGAGGTTTATATAATACCAAGTAAGCAGAATAATAAAGTATTAAGAATTGCAAAAATAAAATTTGAGGGCCAAGATCTACCTCAAAAAATCAAAATTTTGGGCCAAAATAGAGAACTGAGACCTTATGTTCCAAAGCCACTACAATGTCAAAATTGTAGTAAATATGGACACACGAAGAAAAACTGTCGAAATGAACCTATACTGTATGTGCTTATTGTGGATCTGAAGAACATGCCACACAATGGAAATGTAGTGAGCCAAAATGTGTAAACTTTGGAGATCATCATCATGCAAGGTCCAAAGAATGTATGTATTGTTTATACAATACAGAATTGAGAATGTTACAAAAAAAGAACAGGTATGTCTATAAAAGAGGCTAAGTTGGAATTAAAAGTGAGAGGAATTCAAGATCCATCTAAGAAACATACATATTCTTCAATAACAGGAACCAGTAATGAAACAAAAATGCATAGAAATAGAAGTAGCAGAGCACAGAAAAGTAAATTGCAAGAAGAAATTAATGCTCAAGGGAAAAAACTTAAATGGTAAAGAATAAAGAAACAGGTACAAATGATATGGGTAACATTTTATCAGATTCATTTGGAATATTAATGCAAATAGAAACACAGGATGCTACTATGGAAGTAACAGAGGGTCATGATGGACTGGAAATTAAAGATAAAAAAGGCCTTTGGAAAGAACACCACCAAAAAACAAAGAAACCAACAATTATTAGAGAAACATTGGTCAAACCAAAGATAAAAGATATGAAGAAAGAACAAAAACAAGTTAAGATTAAGAATATACCATTATCTCCTAAAATAATAGTAAAACCTATGGACACAGATATCCAAAACACCGAAGTGGAAGAGAACCGTACCATAGATAACAATGACTATGTCAAGGGAGAAGAGATATGGGACCACCTTGATGTGGTGAGGGGGCTCTTGAACCCCAGGAATTTGTTTCTGGGTTTGAGTCCAAGAGTCCCATATACAGTACCATTATATCTTTCTTTGAATTAATTTTTGTGGAATTTTCCGCTTTTGCTAAAATTTACTGGACCTGATAAACAGGAAAAGATATCATAACCAGGATTGGGTTTATATCCAAAGCTAAATAGTGGGAACTGTGGTAGGACCATCACCTGCCTGATAATGTTCAGACCACGGATTCCAGGGGCTTCCGGCTCTGGGGATAGGACTCTTGGCATTCTATCCAGTTTGCCCATAACATGATTAGAGTGGGGATGATAGTATTCCTGTAATACCTTCGGTCCTAGCAAGCGGGTTTGGCTTACACTTGGGCCACTATAATCATGCTGTGCCATCCCTTGTGGGGTAGGGTAGGGTAGGGTAGGGATGCAGACATTTGGGAGTCAGTTCTCACTTGTGCCATTGGTGGAAGAATAAACCCCATGAAAGGCTGATGATATCTCTCTAAGGTTTTCGGGTTTATTTTTTTTTTTACCCCTTTCAAATCTTTATGTCTAGCATTTATAAGGATTCGAGTACCCCTGGACCCTCTGATGGTGCTGTTCTTGCACAAATGACGACCTCTGCACCCACCTTGGAGATTGAAATTTCTCCAAATGTTGATAACTTCTCCAAAAATAAATTGACAAATAGCATTAATAACAAACATCCTGATCCCCCTCCTGACTTCCCCTCCCCTGGACCCTCTAGCCATTCTTCATTGATGATGACTTCAAGCAAGGACACGGACTTCTTTAGGAAATCTTCATCCAAAAATTAAATCCTCAACATAGCCAGGTTGTGTGAAAAATTTGAGAATGCTCCATATCAAAGACTTACCAGTCTGTTGTGATTATGAAATGGTCTCAACATGGTCTCAACAGCTCTGAAATCATTTGGAACTGTTGTAAAAATCAGGATGAACTTTATTGATATTGAATTTAAATGGGAAGCGTGGGTTTTCTTTAGTAGCCATGATGAGGCTGTAAAGGCTAGCAGTATGATAAGTGCCATACAAATAGGTCAAGCTACAGTACGAGGAGCCTTAACAGACAGAGTTCCCAAAGACATGGACATTTATGTGCCATCTAAATGGGCTCAGGATAAACCAGAGAGAATGCAGAAGCAAGAACTCCTAAACCTCTTATGTGGGTGGTAGCTTCAGCCAAGGAGGAAAATTATAACTACTATAAATTTTGCAGGTTTCTTCAGAAAAAGGTGGAAGGAATAAAGAGCGGTGATATTTCTCGTTCGGGGAAGAACACTGTTCTTATTCATGCCAAATCTACAATCCAAGCTTATATACTGACCTTGTTGGACATAAAAAATGAAGTGATTACGAGGATCAAGCCCCACTTAAGCTTTAGTTACGGGAGAGGAGTACTATTTGATAAAGACCTTTATGACATTACAGAAGAAGAAATTCTAGAAATGAGTCCCACTTCAGTTTGGAGAGTGAAAAAGGCAGCTATTGCCAACACGATCATTTTAACCTTTGTAGACGCTGAAGTACCTTCTCTTGTCATATTTCAAAATGAAAGGGTACGAGTGCGTCCTTTCCAGCAAAGACCAGTTCAGTGCAGTGCTATCATTGTTTCAGGTATGTCCACCCATCAAAAAACTGCAAAAATGCTAAAATTTGTATAAACTGCTCTGGTGTCCATCATGATGATAAATGTAATAGAAAAGTAAAATGTGTTAACTGTCAACTGGAACATAAATCCAATAGCAAAAATTGTGAAATTTACAAATATGAAATGTCTGCACTAAATAAAGCAATGCAGAGCATATAAGTATCAGTTTTGCAAGAAGACAATTAGGACAACAACCTAGGAACTATGCTCAAATTCTTAAGCCACAACCCCTATCTACCACTAGGGGTGCAGTGGCAGCACCCTCTAAATGTAGCAGGTGCATCAACCCCTGTGGTAGTGGCCCAGCCATTGGGGCCAGGTGCTCTGCCTGTTGAGGCTAGAGCACGAGCCTCCAAGGAGGATAGGATGGCACTTAACCCAACCACCTTGAAATTGTTTCAGGCAGAGTCTCTGCCTGATTTAATGGAGACTGAGGAGCAAAAGCACCAAAAGAGGAGACGCTCCCCCTCATCCTCTCCTCCAGTCAAACATGCATCACTTAGTAATAGATACGAAGTACTAAGCTAGATGCAAGAACCCCAGCCTGAATTTAAACAAATTGACAAGAAGGGAAACAAAATAACACCAGTAAATCAAGAGATAATAAACCAAGCCTGTCAAGACCATTCTTTTCCAAATCATCTCTTGATAATACTCATACACAAAAGGGCCTTCCATCAAGCCCAAAAAATATTTTTCACGTCAATACTACAATGGAACTGTAGACGACTTAGGGCTCGAAATGAAGAGCCGAAGGTACTGCTCCATGACCATAGCCCAGGTATTGTATGTCTCCAGGAAACTGAACTTGGAAGCACACAATATAATCTTGGGTTAAATTACAGCATATATAATTCTCCTCCACCAATTGGAGAGAGCACTAAGGGAGGTGGAGCAATTATTGTGCATAAATCATTCCAACACTCCTTGCTATCAGTTAATACTAACTTCAAGCTGTAGTAGTAACTTTCATTTTAGACAAGCAAAGTACAGTTTGCTCCATCTATCTTCCTCCTGCTTTGGATTTCACTTATAATGATATTCATTTACTGATCAATCAGCTTCCTACTCCTTTCCTCCTCCTTGGTGATTTTAATGCTCACAACCCTATATAGGGTGGGAACACGACAGATGCCAAGGGTAGGATGTTGGAGGGTATCATGGATGATCATAGTATCACTATACTCAATAATGGAGCCATGACTTACCATAACATCTACTCCAATACTTATTCGGCTATCGACCTGAGCTTTTGCTCATCTATTGTTCACATTAATTATGAGTGGTGAGTAGATGAATATCCAAATGGGAGTGACCACTTCCCAATTCATATAAAAACAGTTAAGAATCAGCCCCCTGAGTCACCTCCCAAATGGAAGGTAGATGAAATAGACTGGAAGAAATTTAGTGAGTCTGTTCTCATGGACAAGAGTGTAAAATCATTTCCATCCATCTCGGAGGCATATAATTACTTCAGTGACACCACCATCAACAGTGCAATTGCCTCTGTTCCAACAACAAAAGGGAAGCCCTCTAGACCAGCAGTTCCTTGGTGGAACAAAACCTGCAGTAGTATGAGAAAGATCACTAGAAAATGTTACAAAAAGTATAAGAGGTGTGGAACTGCCCAAGCCAAAGTTATTTATCAACATGCTGTGGCCAAGCAAAATAAATATTTTAAAAAAGCAAAAAGAGAGTCATGGATGTACTACATTAATGGTATTAGCTCAAAAACACCATCCAAAATGATTTGGAAGAAAATTAAGAAACTAAATGGCAAGTTTGTCCCTGAACCTCTGCCTACCCTTAAGATAAATGGTGACCTAATCACCCAACCAGAGGGCCGCAGAAAAATTAGAACATTTCTTGAGAATATCGAGTAGTGAAAACTATTCTCTAGAATTCGAAGACATTAGAAATGCCCAGATTTCTCTCAATTTAATTGAAAATAATTTTGAACCATATAATGCAAAATTTACACTGCAGGAACTCAAAGATGCCTTGCAGAATACCAAACCATCAGCCCCTGGTGAAGATAAAATACTCTATGAAATGCTGAAACATCTCCCAGAAAAGTCAAAGAAATTTCTTTTAGATATAATAAATGAAATCTGAGAAACTAGTATTATTCCTAAGAGATGGAAATTATCATTAATCCTCCCTATGAAGAAACCGAAAAAGGATCCTGCTTTACCCAGCAGCTACAGACCATTAGCTCTCACCAGTTGTGTTTGTAAGCTGATGGAAAAGGTGATTAAAACCCGACTTGTATGGCACCTAGAAACAAGTAAATTGCTTTCTCCATTCCAGTTTGTCTTTAGGACAACTAGATCTACTTAAGATCCTTGCTCAGGCTCTCAAACCAAATACAACAAGGTTTTGCTAAACAGCCACACAATAGGAGTTTTCTTTGATTTGGAAAAGACATATGACACCACATTGTGTTATGGTATTATAATAAAGTTGTATAAGATGGGCATTAAAGGAAAAATTATCAGATTTATAAATTCGTTTTTATCCGAAAAATATATTAAGGCAAGAGTTGGGAATCATGTATCACGGTCTTTCTTACAAGAAGAGGGAGTTCCCCAGGGTAGTGTCTTTAGTGTCACCCTCTTTGCCATTGCCATTAATGGAGTATTAGAAAAGATATCACCACCAGTAAAAGGCTCTTTATTTATAGATGATTTGGCTTTCTACTGCACAGGGTATGATGCAGCATCTACTAGCAGGTTCATGCAAAGAGCCATCGATAAAGTAAGCAAGTAGGCTAATGAGCAAGGGTTTCAATTTTCTGAATCTAAAACTGTCGCTGTTTGGTTCTGCAGACACCGAACTAAGGAAACCATTCCAGCTCTTACCTTAAATAGAATTACTTTACGTTACTCTACCAAAATAAAATTTTAAGGAATGGTCTTTGATGAAAAGCTCACTTGGAATGATCATATTGACCAGTTAAAAGTGAAAGTGAAGTGATCACTAAATATTTTAAAAGTAGTATCTAATTTTAATTGGGGTGCTGATAAGAAATCGTTGTTAAGCCTTTATAATGCAGTATTTTTATCTAAGTTAGACTATGGCTGCCAAGTATACTCTTCTGCGTCAAAGACTAAACTTAAGGAATTAGATGCTGTGCATAATATGGGTTAAGGATCTGCACTGGAGCTTTTAGAACTTCACACATTGAAAGTATTTATGTAGACTCCCATCAGCTACCACTGGACTTGAAGAGGCATGAGCTAGGTCTGAGACACACCATGCGGCTGAAAAGCTCGAAGGAGAATCATCCTTTTGAGATCTTAAAACAGTGTTACTCAAGTGTTTTTGGATCTAGATCTTCAATACAGTTTCATAGACAGCTGGGTGAACTGGAGGATAAAAGTATAAAAATGGAGAAGATCCTACAAGTTAAACATCCTGCTATCCCTCCATGGTTTATTTCAGCAATAGATGTCTGCATTAAAGAGACAAAGAAGAAAGCTTGTCTGGCAGAAGTCAGAAACAAGTTTTTTGGAGCATGATGAGAGGCATATAAATGACAGGAAAATCTATACTGACGGATCAAAATCGGAAGATGGAGTAGGATGTGCAGTGGTGTGTGAGGGGGAATCATATATGAAAAAGTTATGACTCCTCATCCATATTCACTGCTGAAGCAACAGCCATAGTTGATGCTTTAAATCTTGTATCTGATAAGAAATTTAAATCCACAGTAATACAGTATATAGTTTAACCCTACCCATCCCTTAATTCAAAAGGCTCAGGAATGGCTTTTTTATCACTCTGTTTGCCACAAATCATTTAAGTTTTGTTGGATTGTGGGGCACACTGGTCTAGAAGGGAACGAACTGGCTGATAGTAAAGCAAAGGACACTGCAAGATGTGATTTGTTAACTAATAAGGTGCTACATTTGGATATGCGTCCCGCTATCAGACAATGCATTCATACAAAATGGCAGCAGAGATGGACTTCCCCCATTTTATCTGCAAATAGGAAGTACAGAAACAATAGAAAAAGTATCGATTTTTGGAGTTTGGGTTTTAATCTTTACAGTAGATTTGAGATCATCCTAACACGGCTTAGGATTGTCCATACCTGCTTCACTCATAGTTATATTTTAGAGGGAGCCAGTGCCCCAGTTTGTGCTCACTGTGGTGGTCAGCTATCCGTTGAGCACATGTTGGTGGACTGTCCTAAATTTAATCGCCTTAGGGCAAAGTACTTGCTAACTGGGAAGACTATTTTAGAAATTTTAAATGATGACGTTGAGGTAGATAACCTTATGAGTTATCTGAAAGAATCTGATTATTTTCATGAGATATGATTTCAGTATATTTAATAAAGATTTTAGTCATATTTATTCTTATACTAAGTACAGTACTCTATATATTTTGAATATAAAAGTTTAATGTATACTTTTTTGTTGGTTCTATCTAATACCATTATTAATTTTTTACGTTCATATTTTAACACCATATTTTACTAGTACCTGTATATCATCATTCACCTATTCATTATTAATCATATCATTAATTTGTATATTTCATCGATCAATCGGTCAATTATTGGTTCTTGTTGTTGAAGAATATGTATGTTTCTTAGATGGATCTTGAATTCTTCTCACTTTTAATTCTAATTTACTTCTTTAATAGACATCCCAGTTCTTTCTTGTGAGATTTTCAATTCTGTGTTTTAGATATAGTACATACATTCTTTGGACCTTGCATGATGGTCTTGCCCACCGTTTATATACTTTGGCTCAATGCATTTCCATTGTGTGGCATGTTCTTCAGATCCACAATATGCTCACACAGGTTCATTTCTACAATATTTCTTTGCATGCCCATATTTACTACAAAATTTTGACACTGTAGTGGCTTTGGGATATAGAGTATGGTCTTATTTCTCTGTTGTAGCCTAATATTTTTATTTTTTTGAGGTAGATCTTGACCTTCATATTTTATTTTTGCGATTTTTAACATTTCCTTATTTCTTTGCATACTCGGTTATTATATACTTCACAATCTTGGACTCTGGGATATCTTTTTTTAAGAGAGTCCAAGAGAGTACTCTTTTCAATTAGTTCATCACTGTTCTCTGGAAGCACAATAGTACCCTGAATGGTATTCATAGAGTCATGGTTTTTAATTTTTACGTTCATATTATCTATTGTCGTTATAGACATATACAGTACAGTGGTCTTCAGACTGGCTCTTTGTTGTGGCTTTTATAAGCTACGTCTTTCCACTTATCTGTCTGAATGACATTTCTGCCATCGAATGTGTTTTAGGTAATTTTCTAATTTTAGGGCTGAAGTTTCCCATTCTGTTTCTAAGGTTAGAAACCTTGACCAACTTCCATTCCCAAAGAGGGAGTCGAAGTGAGTCAAAGACGATATTTACTTCCTTTGGGTTTGTTTTGTACTGGAGCATAAGGTTCCAGTGTAATTATATTAAGATTTTTTTCTTTTCTAAAGAAAGGTTGTTAGAGGAGAGAGGAGATTCCAGCAGTTGTCAACTGTGCCGAGTTGCTACCATCAAAGGGCCCAGGGGTAATTAAATCTTTATAACTACCACTCATAAAGATTGAAATAAAATAAAAAAAATTAAAATAAATAACCTGAAAACCTTAAAAAGATATCATCAGCCTCTCATGGAGTTTATTCTTCCATCAATGGCACAAGTGAGAATCAACTCCCAAATGTCCTTGTCCCTATCCTATCCAACAGGGGATGGCACAACATGATTAGAGTGGCCCAAGTGTAAGTAAAACCTACTTGCTAGGACCGAAGGTATTAGAATATTATTATCCCCACCCTAATCATATTATGGCCACACCAGCTAGAATGCCTGAGAGTCCTATCCCCAGAACCAGACCCACCCCATGGCATCCATGGTGACTCCAGCCCTGCAGAATAGTTCTGCCTTTGAGATGCCAATCTGATCAGGTCCAGACATTATCAGGCAGTTGATGGTCCCACCACAGTTCCCACTATTTAGTTTCAGATATAAACCCAATCCCAGCTGATATCTTTTCTTATTTATCAGGTCCAATAAATTTTAGCAAAAGTGGAAAATTCCACAAAAATTAATCCAAAGGAATATATAATCATATATGAGACTCTTGAACTTGAACCCGGGAGCAGATTCCTGGAGTTCAAGACCCCCCAACCACATCAAGGTGGTCTCAAGTCAAGGGGGATCAGTGAATTGAGATAAGTGCACACACCAGCTGAGAAAAAACTCACCAACTTGGGTGTTTACCATCTTATTTCTTAGTATTTTTGTTTTTATAATTTTGCTAGTCAAAAGTGGGTTTTTTTTGAGGTTGGAGTATCTGTAGTGCTAGGAAATAGGGTATATCCACAAAATATTAAAAAAAAAACAAATCTGGCTCAACTGCTTCGGGTTGCCTCCATTATGTATGGCACTGGAAAACCAGTGAGAGCTTTCAGCACTTAGGAAGTTAGGGCACGAATAAACACTTGCTTCACCTGAATTTTGTGATCTTGGGTTGGCTACAGAAGGACTTACTGTACATTGAGGTTGACCCTCAATATTCATAAATATTGTACTGTAAATGCTTTTTAAAATGGGAATGGACCTCCATCCACTGAAGAACAAATTAGTGTCATGGCAGTGATCACTTGAAAGTGTAAGTGGACATTCAAAAATACCACATAAACTGTTAGTTGTTCACTTGTAATAGACCTGAACTGGTTCAGACAGCTATGCAAGGCAGTGACTTGTACGTAAAACAAATTGATTTTAAAAATTAGGGGCGCATCTGCACTGGGATGACTGAATTTGGCTCTGGAGTGCCATTACAAAACTTGCAGGTACTTAGGGCCCATTCCAGTGTATGATTTTGTATTTAGATAAAGTCATTAGATAGAGTACCAAAATTTACTACAAATCCAGGTTGCCAGATTGGTTGATCCACAGTGGTTATCCTAAATTACCAACCTACTGTTCTCAGGAAAATAATGGCTCAGTAGATTCACTGGTAAAAGTTGTCATCTTTTACAGTTGCTACCAAGTATTACACCTGGAATCTTGGATAAAAAATTGACTGGGAAACAGGCACCTTAAGGATTTCTACATGAATTGGGGTAGTTGTTGACCAAGGGGTGGTGATTGCTCTCCTCATAATTCTAAGACTGGATGAGATTTACATTTCCTAGGGGTTGACATTATCACTTCTTTTGTGTTCTATTTGATTTGAAATATTGCTCTTCGTTTCAAGGTTCATCTTGTTAGAGCTCTGTTTTCCTTTCTTGATTTAGGGATATGTGTAAGATTAACTGGCAGAGGCTGAAAATGTTTATTACCATTTTTGTAGCATCTTGTCTGTATGTAAATATTTTGGGAATGTCACATGAATTAAAATTATATAGTTTGATACCTGAAATGAAAGAACAATTATGAATAAAATTTATTTCTAACAAAGACACTGAATTAGGTGAAACTTCATACTAAACATAGAAAAACTATATTTATACATACAATAGTTTCCTTTAATAAATAACAAACACCATTATATGGTGAAATGTATATGCATGCACTGAAATGAGGAACAAAGAAAAACAATTACAAGGATTGCAACAAAAGTAGTACTTGTCATCATTAGTAACATAACACACTGTATTTCATAAACCTTCATTACTATTTAAGGTGTCTTTTGATCTGTTGTAAAAAACATTACCTAATATTTATTCCCACAAAGCATGCCATTACATAGGATAAAGTAAAACACTGCAAACATCATTATTAATATACATTGTAAAGACTATTGCATTTCTTCTACACTAATTCCTTATATAATCTGGGGAGAGTTTAGTTTTGATTTGTTGATATTTCTCAGTCCAGTGTGATTTTAGATGTCTTATTTTATGAGATGAAATGTAATGAACTTTCTAACATCTAGCAAACAAGAACCATGGGAATACTGTGCT